>NC_044358.1:3120638-3251473 GCF_007364275.1 Archocentrus centrarchus
CCTTCTTGGTCCCCAGTCTTTGGCGTGGTCAGTTTTTTGGGCTTTTTTTTTTTTTTTTTTTTTTTTTTTTTGGAAGTAAGCATATTTGTCCCTCAAATTTTTCTGCTTCTTCCTCACATCCATTCCCATCATTTCTGCAATCTCCATCCAAGAGTTTGCTGACACCTGTGAGTTTTTATATTAAGGCTTATTATTCCTTATATTGAGGTAATGGTTTTTGTTGTCTCTCTGATTAATTTGAAAACTGCAGCTAAAAAGTAGCCAGAATACACAGGAGGAATCACAATAGGTGCCGGCTTTGTTACGTAACATGAAGTTATATTTCTAGGAAGGTGCACATGAGATTGTGCTGTAGGTCCTAAGAAGGATCTGCAGTTACAACATACTTACGGAGCAGATTTGTCGCAGAACTGTAAATGCTGTTTAAGACGCTAAGCAGAGAGGGCGCGATGTTAGCATTCATTTAGAGATCGATTTCTGTCCACATGATGATTGTAAGCACAGCAGTCATTCTTTTTTAGCAACTATCTTTCCATTTGCCAGTGTCTTGTAGTGATTGTGCCATAATAGCAAAACAGTGAACTAAATGGAGTGTTTGGAGTTACTTCAGGCTAGCTATTGCGACAGCTGAGTCTAAGTGTGTATGTGTGTTTGTTTCCAGTGACTGGTCATCACAGTAGCACTTTTCCAGGGAATGTGCCACAACCTTGTGTCCCTTGTTTGTCAAACACCATTGCAGGCCACTCACACTACCTGTGTGTACCTTTCTGACACACACTGATACACACTGATAAATACACACTTTGTGTCACCTGCACTGTTTGACCCCAGAGGTGTTGCTTGGAGTAAATTATCACAGTTTCTATTGGTCATGGTCTTCCAAGAATATCCCTGAGCTTTGATAGATGTACTGCTGCCAGCACCAGTCGGATAACTCGGTAAACACTTCAGAGAACCAAATGACTGGGAATTGATTGGTGGGTAATTTTGCATGCTGTAGTAGAATGGGTTTTACTTAATTTATGTTCATTTCATGACATAGTTTTAGTGCAATGGAAACAAGCTTCTAAACCTTTAGAAGAAGTAGTTCATTAACTTCCAAAGTGAAGGTCATAGAAACAGATGTGTGATATAGTCTCCAAAACAGTTTCCAAAATCAGATTTCCTCCTTTGAATTCATAATTACTATTTTTTTATTCAAGAAAGACACTCTTATTTTATTATTTTTCCCCATCTTGTGCCCCCAGTTCCTGCAAAAAGTGTTAATGTGCTGAAACAAAAATATTTAAATGGGCAGTCTTAACCTAACAACAGACTTGAAAGATAAACATTTAAAATTGTGTCTTATCATTCCTAACAACTTTCTCACAGTATCCTGTGACCAGACTTTCTTATCTGATGTATTCCCAATACCGTCTCAGATAAACTCAAGTATCGCTTCATTCTGTCTTTAGCTGGATGTTATTAGCACAGTGAATGTTGTTGCAGTCCTTTTTGTCATTTATTTGAACTGTCAATATGAAACAGCTGTTTAACCTAGAGGCATTACTGGCCTTATAGTTCTGGAGTATGGTTGATGTGATGCTGTTCTCTCCTGTTACTGTTTTTTTTCTGCTGCCCTGCTGTGGCTCATGAGGTACAGTGAGTTGTCTGTTGAGATTGGTCACTTTCAGTGGAGTCACATCCTCCTAGATTTACCGCTTCAGTTAACTGTGTTACACTGTGACAGCAACATAAGCATTATTTCATCCCATATTAAAAATTTTTTGCTGTGAATGCACTGATAATGATCACTGGATTACTTTCATGCTAACATATAACAAAAAAAATGTGACACCATAGTACAAGTCTCTGCTGCTCAGCTGTTTTTTTTCTTGCCTTTGTTTGTTGTTTCTGCAAATTATATGCAGTTTAAAAATATGAATTAAAAAAAAAATGTGTTTGGTTTTGGTTTTATCGGATGGACTGCTGTGAGACAGTATAAACATTTACAGGGTTTAACGTTGTTATAATGAAATCACTCAAATTTTTCCTCTGGTTACTTTTATGTCATGTGTTTGCACTACAATTGTAATATAATCACAATAATGTAATTGTCACAAATATTAATGAAGGAAAATGTGATATATATCGCTTACCCTTCATTCCACTAAGCTCCTCCCAGGCGCTGTCCTGCCAAAGTCGCACAGTGAGAGTCTTCACAATAGGTGACCGAAGATGCTGGGACATGAGATTTCAGGGTCAAGTCTTACTGTTATCTGCCCAACCCCTTGATCCACAAATACACATACCCCTGAGAGACTGTGCCCTTGCTTCCTTTGTCTTTCCTGTCTTCCTTGTGTAGCCCCCTCACCACACACACAGATACACACACACACTAAAATGCACACATTCCTCCACAGTGTGAAAAAGAGTTCATCAAACATTAAAAGGATGTCTGGAGAGTCACCGCTGTGCTGTGATGAGAGACAGAGAAGCACAGAAACATCAAAATGGGCTACGAGGTGAAAGTGACTTAGCAAAGAAATGAGGGGCAATTGAGGAAAAAGGAAGGAGAGATAGAGGAATAAAAGTGAGAGGGGGTGGGTGACAGACCCGGGGAGAAAAAGATAAGTTTGTTGTAGCAGTGCTGAAAGCTGGGGTCTCAGGGAGCGTGGTCGTAAATCACACTTTGGTTTCAAAGGAGAACATTAGGGCCACCTGTCAACAATTAGTCCTCACATGGATACTTAACTGTGTATGTGTGTGTGTGTCTGCAGCACAAGTTGTGGTAAAATACATCAAAATGAGCAGTTCAGTATCTTCCTTTGGAGAAGGTTTTCATAACTAATATTTTCCAGTGTATTTTCAGGAAATTCAAGTCAGGTTTCACATCACTTTTTATCATTTGCCATTTTTGGTCATGCTTATTTTCTAAGATTTACTTTCAAAAATATCTAAAAGTGTGGAGTTTTACTTGGGATGAAAAACAAAATAACCCCTCCTCATATCTTTCCAACAAGATAAAAAATATATTAAAAAACATTTCTTAGAAAAATGGAATTCTGTTATTCAAATAATTTATTCTAGCAACATCAATTATTTGTTTTTTGTTTTGTTTTTTTCAAAGTTCAGATCCTAAGTGTTTGTGTTAAACAAGTGAAACTGTCAGCTGTACATTGTGGTTTTAAAATGGGATTCATTACTTTATTTTTTTTTCAGTAGCCTTTTCATCGCTCAGTCCAAAAGTGCGATTTTGTGTCATTTTAAATACAGTACAGTGTGTTTTATGGGTTTGTTCTGCATGTTGTGCATTCAGTGATAAATTATACTCAGAAAAGCTTTTGTGCCAAAACAAGTTAATCCTCACCTTCAAGAGCAAGTATATATTTATATGGTGCAAAATGACCAAAATGGGTGTATTTCAGTAGGTCATTATCAGTTCACCAGTGAGACCTCTGTGGGGTGAGGTCATTTAAGTCTCTCTGTGTCTGTTATTTTGAAGATAAATTGGCTCCAGGGCATCCTGCCACATGTAAATTTAGAAATCCAGCCCCCACTGCCACCACCACTGCCACCAGCGTTGATAAAAACTCCATAATTTGTGCCGTTTTCGTCGGATGCAAACACACTGAGTCACATTTGCTTTTGTCTCTGCCTTCCGGCCTGTACTTGCAAGCCGGGTGTGAATTTTGGGCAGTGAAGACGGTTTTCTTAGGCTGGCAGAAAGCAGCAGGGTGAGGCAAGCTGGGGCCGGGCCACCTAGCCACAACAGCTGCTCTGTGATTGTCGCCAGCGAGGACAGCATTGATTTTTGGGAAGGAACTGTAGAAAAGTACACATCCTTCTCAAAGCTGCCAGCCCTAGGCCACCGGCACACCTAAAAATAGAGCCTGCAATTGGCTGGCTTCTTGTCACTGTTAAAATCTGAAATGGCTATTTATGTCTTTGTATACAGTACTTTTTTTCTCTCCCCTCATTTTTTTCCCAAAAGCCTGTCCTCTGTGTGATCAGCGTATTGTCATTTGAGGTGATGACCCATAATGTGAGCGTCCCATGCTGTAAAAGTGCGGTTTGTCTGCGGCCCAGCTCATACAAGGCTAGATTAGTAAGTGCATATTCTCTGCACAGGGCAGAGGTTATTGAGGCTATACCAGGCATATGGCAGCCACTGTAGATGTTTTATTATTCAGATGTCTTTCAGTTCCAACCACAGTACTGTATAATACAGCAGTGCATAGAGAAAAAACAACTTGATCATAATAATCTAAAAACCGTCTTTGATTTTCTGTTTGCTCTGACTTCATATTTTTACTGTGCCATATTTTGCCTTCTAGAGCTCTAGCTAGAGATGAGGTTTTTATCTACTGATTAGGGGTCAGTTTGTCTACTGTCCACGTGAAGTACTGTGAAATGTCTGTGCTTTCCCCTTTTCTGCAACATGTTTATGACAGTTATGACTTGGTGTGCATTTTTTCACATGCTTGGGTGCCTTTCGTTGTATACATAGCACCAGTAATACACTTCCCAACCATAAAACATCAACACAGGGCTATTAGTCAGTGCAGCAGATTTGTTTCCCCACAAAACAGGAGCCCTGGTGGTCCGATCATAGGGCCATCTGGGCCCTGGCGCTGGTTCAGAGAAAGAGTGGGAGGCAAAAAACAAGGTGTGACGGGAAACTGTTAATTCACTTGTTGATAAAGGGACACTTCCTTTCTGCTATTAGAGGCTGACGGCTTGCTTATTTGGGTTTGGACTTTTGTTTTATCTTGCCCTCCTCCTCCAGCGCTCCCCTTCGTCAGTCATCGTCCTGTGGTGAAAAACACCAACGCTCTGCAGAAGTCGATGCTGAGGAAAAATTACCTCATAACTGCTGGTGTGTGACACGTATGTGCATGGCCTCACACTGACCCCGTTTTTTTGACAGTGTAGTTTACTTAAGTTAAACAGTTGCAATGTACAGACAGCAAATCTAGAAAGTTTCACCCAGTGCATTCACAGATAGTAGATGGGTTTAACAGAGTCGGTCATGATTTTAATTTCAGTAACGTGTAAACTGCATGAACCAGTCAGATGGATTACTTGTCCAGACTTTGGTCGTCATAATGAACTGTCTGCCTTGGATCGGTGTCCAGCCTGAGGCTGAGCTAACCAGCATTTGTAAGGCCACCACTGGCCCACATGTATGTCATCTTATTTTGACTGAAGTATTTTTTTAATATCTTCTTGGTGCTTTACTTTGTTGGAGTTGCTGTTCCATCTCTGTGGGTAGTATCCGCATCCAGGTATCAACGATATGTAGCTGAAACATCTCCAGCCTCAAATAGGAGTTTACACATACTTACCATTCACCTAATGCAGTCTCTTCTCATGTATGGTAAACTGATAGACAAATATTGAGGAAACTTTGAAATATAAATTGCAGGTGTCAGACTATAGCATTTTAATATATACTGATATCATTTCTCCTGTAAAAACACAAGAAATATTTTTACATTTTTATTGGTCATTGTTTTGCATTCCGGTCCATTGATGTCTACAACATTAAGTTACAACCAGCTATATTTTTTTCATGGGTTTATATTGAAGCTCTGTTTGTGTTTACACTGTCAGTGTAGTTGTGTGCTTCATTCTTTTTTAAACTCTTTTATTAAATATAATAATGTACAAGAGAACATGATGAACCCACAAAACCATAGTGAAGTTTTCAACCTGATAAAATCAATGATATAAATGAAATAACTCTTGAAAGAGTTCTGATTTAAATGTATCATTTTTATAAAGCACCCATCCTAGTAGCCAGTTCAACTCAGAAAGGTCATTTTCCTTTTCTGCCAGACTGAATATGTAAATTGTCAAATGTATATAATAAAAGTAAACGTCCAGCCGAATTAATATCTATTGGTGTTTAAACTTTGTATCTGTAATAGGCTTCTAAAGTGACTGTAGATTGGAAGTAAACAACAATTTCATGTTCCTTGGGTAAAACAAAGCAAGTTTTTAATCACATTCTCCCTCTCTCTGTGCTTTGCCGTCAGTGTGCTGCAGTTGACGGGCCGACGTCAGCTTATCGGTTGCTTACCTCTCTTTGACCTTGTCCTACATTTTATGTACATCCAACAACAACACAAGGATACACATGGTGACACGCTCCCCCAACATGTACTTCAGAGATTTTATCAATGACAGCAGCATTACTTCCTGTTCTTTTTCCTGACACATTTGTATTATGCTTCTCAAGCCAGAAATAGATCAGAGCAGTTGAGGAATTTGTGAAATGTCAGGTAACATTAATAAGCCAAACAGGTCAGTTTAATAGGCCAAAATAACCTTTTTGAGAGGTAAATTACACATTTATTATTGAAGTAAAGAAGTTGTTAAAATTGTCAACTATAATTACCTTAAGTAGTAGAAACTTGAAGGGTGGCAGCTGTGCTTTATTACCACAGTGATCCTCCGTGTGGCGCTGTGTGGTCAGGATTGCCAGCAGTCTGCAGAGGGAGGAGCAGAGCGGGCAGGATTTGCTCCGCGGAGAGAGACAGACAGAGAGGAAAGGACTTGTAAAGCTTGAGTTGTTGCTGCAAGGATTTTGCCTTGATACAAATCTAACAACACAGAAAGACCAGGGTAATTTCTCTGGCTCTTTTTTTTATGAATGGTCACTTCCTCCAGCTAAAACAACTTGCAGCCCTCCTTTGGAGGTTATGTTTTTTTTAAAAAAAAAAAAGCAGTCTGAACACTTCTGCTGAATGCAGGGCCCTCTTCTTGACCTTTCGTCTCATTTTCAATATAAACATGTTTAGAAAATTAGAAAGAAGCAGAGATATTTTAGATTAGATATTTTTAATTTGTCACCCTACAGTAAGGATGGCACTTTACGTTTTCTCTGAGCAGTCTTTGTTCTCATAATTCACGTGTTTTATTGGTAACACAGAATCCAGTTTCACATGTAAATCCTACTGTCTATATCGTAATAATTTAAATGACAAATTACTCGTCAGCAGGAAATAGGAATTGGCAAATAGCTTCCTGCAAGGAGCAGATGTTCTTTTAAAAGCATTTTTTTTTCCTCAACCTGCCATGTAGGCAAGAGGATTAGGCTTTGTACATTACCCAGTACATTTGATTTAACAGTTGTGTGCCATCAAAGGTAAGCTAGTGTTTGCGGATTGTGTTTGTTGCCGGTTCTGGCGGCAGGATTCTCCCTGTGGTCGTCAGAGGAGCCAGAGCCCAGCTTGGCTTGAGTCAATAAACGGAGAGCTCAGCGTAAAACCACACAGCAATCGAACAAGCTGTTTACCCTGAAAATTAGCCTTCCCCTCTACTTTTAAGGCTTTTAAACCAACCAAAAATACACAGTGCAAGGAATATGTATCTTGGCCAGCATTTGGGCTCCGCCAGAGACCTCTGTCCTCTTTATAGGAACCCTAATAACTCAGTCTCCGTAGCCACTAAACCCTCTTATCACTGGCTGCTTGCCGCTGCACTCTTCATTATTTGATTTGCAAAATTGTAAGGTAGAGATAAAGAAATAAAGCTGGCTTGCCATTACACACAGGCAGCACTTGTGGCTTACAGCTTATTGCCTGCCATGTGAATAGCACACGCTCTGAAAAGCCAAAGCCTTCCATTGTCACAGAAATCAATAAATTTTACATCCCACTTTTGTTCTATGGCAGCACATGGATCTTTATGCTTTTTTAATAAATAGCTTAAAAAAATAGCTTAAAAGCTTAAAGCCTTCAGTGATGTGTTTGTGTTACAGGGCAAAACATCTCTGTCGGGAGATTCTGAAGCTTAATTACTCAGCACGGTGTAAACTAACAATACTCTCTCCCTCTCTCTCTCTCTGTATATATATATATATATATATATATATATATATATATATATATTGTACTTCACCCCTGTGGCTGTAAACTATATTAAGCATGAAGCTAACCCTTAAACTCAGTTGCAGGTATGTTGCATATTTCCTCTGCGTTGTTCATTGTTGGACAGTGTAGTGTTAATGACCTGAGTGCCAAGTTTGTGTGTAAAATATTACAGTCCACCAGCATGAAGAAAAAGGATGGTCAGACATGATGTTGCTTATAAAACTTCATCTTAACTAAAACAAGTTTCTTGGATAAATATATTATTTTCTCAATAATTCAAGAAAATCATTAAGTAGTACTATTTGAGTTTGAAATTGCACAAGTAACCTTGTGTATTTGTATTCATTAAAATCATAAACATGTATGACCCTGAAAAGCAGCCTTCTTCTTCTTCTTTGCTCTTACACTCGTTGTTTGCTCGTGTCCTGTCTAAGTGTTTTTGACATGCTGTTTATTTAGACTGGGAAGTCAAAACTCTGCCGGCTGAACCCAGATCAGAGCGGCCCACTAGTTGTTACCAGGTTTTCAAGTAAGAGCTTCTACCACAGCTGAACACAACTGCAAACCTAATCAATCAGCATGAAATCGGGTCTTTTTTTTTAGATTGAAAAATGTATATTTGCGACCAGTGTGTGTGTGTGTGTGTGTGTGTGTGTGTGTGTGTGTGTGTGTGTGTGTGTGTGTGTGGGGCACTGATCTGAGAAAATAATTAAAATACCAGCCTCATTCATGAAGAGAGGAAGCTGAACATGAAAACACGACGATCATGAGGATATGCTGATCGTTTTAGTTTGACTTCATGCGTTTCAGCCACTGGCTCATAAATGCGGTGTGGGGCATTTGTCACAGCAGTGCAGCCATGCCTTATTGTTTCCTCTCCTTTAGACCACAGGGTTATAAAAGGAGAGACATTTAGAGGCAGACAGCGATGGATGCAGCCAGTCTCCTCTCTGACCAGGAAGGTCAGCTTTTCCTCATTTAGCTCCGGGGATAATCTGATCTGTTTTTAATCATGTACACTAACACAGTTGTATGTATTTATTTATTTATTTTTGGAACAACTGTTGGAATCTATTTTTCTATCTAGACATCTAGATAGATAATATCAATGAAAAATAAATGTGCTGAAGATCTATATAAAAAGGCCCCACACACACACACACACACACACACACACACACACACACACACACACAGCACTCTGGTAATCATTGCAGGTGAATATGCTTTTGTTTTGGTTTTTAATATCAAATTTTGCTGTGTGTTCCTTCAGGTTTTAGTGATTTCTGATTTCATTTTTATGTAATGTTTTGCTTTCAGAACATTAATCTGAAAATGCATTTTGACCAGACAGAAACTTTCAAGTTTATGCTGGATGTTATTAAAATAATTCAAATTAAAAATAAAAATTTGAGAATCTACAGATTACTACTTTAGTATGTTAATTTTTACTTGTATAAAAAAATAGCAGGACTCAAAAAGCTGCATACTGCTTTAATTGGCATCACTAAATGAGTTAACGTAGATTTTTAGATCTTCCAAATTAGTAAGTCAGCGTTCCAATAAACTTTTTTTTTTCTGACTTTTTAAATATGTTTTTTTGGTGGAGCAAAATTTGAGTCAAATTCAGCCAAATTCTTCCATGTTTAAGAGTTCTATACTTTCACAGTTTCATTTCTTCTCTCTGTCTTTCTCGTGTTGTCAGCATACATGTGCGACCCTATCAACACCCACGCCCCGTGTCACCCCCCCACCCACACCTCACAAAACCCTCTTCTGGTTTCCCAAGCATCTAATGATTTGTAAAACCCGTCCCTCTTTACTGTGAGGTATTAGCTCCTTCACCCAAAATCAGATGATACACACACACACACACACATATGGTTGAAGCGTGGGTGTCATCTGATCCAGCTGAGCTGTCTGACCCCCCCCCCCCCCTCCCAGCTTCTCTTGCTGGCGACTCAGTCCTGTCTGATGAAGCCTTGTAAATACTGACATGCTGTAAACTTGTGGATCTGATTTCAGGGTGCTGTTTGTGTGTGCGCGCATGGGTGTGTGTTTGTGCATTTGTATACATTCCTTTCACCTGATAGTTGTTAGTCAGAAATGCACATATGTGTTCTTAGATGTTCCGCTTCTGTGTTTTTGTGTTGCTGTTTTTTTTTTTCTCCCCTCCTGCCTGCTGCTTTTTTTCCTTCTTCATTACAGAACTGACTGCTCGAAGCTCTGAACAAACTCCTTGGCCATATAGAGCCTGTCTGACACTAAAAGGCTCACTTTTTTTCCTCTTCTTCTTCTTTTTTTTTTTACCTCTGAAGTTTTGTGATGGAGTAGAAAAAAATGAAAAGAGTCGTGTCTTTTCTTCTATTTTTGCTCTTGTTGAGTGTCTGTTTTTCTAAGCTCCCTGACATGAGAAACTTCAATAAAAATACAAAACGTTCAAAATTTTTTCCCAAATAGGGCCGTTAATAAAAGCCCCCCGTTAGCTTGTGGTTTGGGAGCTGGAGACCGGGCAGGAAGCCATTTTCACACAGGCCGGCCTGACCTCGACTCTTAACTCTGACTGAAAATAGTAGACCAGCGAGATCACTGTAAAAAGAAAAAAAGAGAGGTTGAAACGGAAAGCTGGGGAGATAGATACCTCAGCAACATTACCTGAAAGAGAAAGAAAAAAGGAAGGAGTAGGAGAACCCAAAAGTTCTGATGGCTTTTCCACCAGTCTTCCGATTCCTTTGCAAAACAGTAAATCTTGTGAAGTTTATTTTCTTTACAGCATCTGTGTTTTATAAGGGCTCTTTTAATTTGTTTTTACTCTGTCCAGTGGGGGATCCCCGCTCCTTTTTTTCTTTCCTCCCCTTTGTGTTTGACCCTTTTTAGTCTTCCCCACAGTCCATTTCTCTCACTTTCTTGTCTTCCCTTCTGGTTTTTCTCTCTCCCTCTCTTTCTCCTCCTGTGGAAGTGAGTGTTTTAATAATGGTTCTTTGGGGAATTGGGGATGGTAGAGCAGCATTTTCTTCTCCCCTGCTTTAATCCCTCTCTCCTTTAACATTTCTGGGAAACATGGATGGTCCAGTGGTAGAATTTAGGTACAGATTGATGCCGTACAATCAGTGAAGTTTTGGGGGATTCTTGAAATGCTAGATCCAATCCAATATCCATCTTTTAATGGTAAAGCAATACTTTTTTTAATGATTTGAGTTTGGTAAATATTAACTTGTTTTTACCATGAAATTTATATTTTGGGCTATCAAAGGATTTATGACATGAAATGTAGACTAAAGATTCAGTAACTATTAACCTATAAATATGAAACACCTTTCATGAACCAGTGGAAACCAAACTGCTTTTCAGACAAAATTAACAAGCAAGAAAAATATTTGATGTAGCACTGATGACGATAAAATAAAATGGTCTCATTACTTCTAATAAAAAAAATCCAAATCAAAAACCAAATTAAAAAACACATTTTTACTATGTTTTTAAGTATTACAGAGAAAGCTTGCTGTCTTGCTGTCTTGGTGAGGCTCTTCCACAGATTAAGGCCATAAAAACAGAAAGCGCCCTCATTGTTTTTCTCCTGGCAGACCTTATCACTTCCTGATCCGATAAAACTCAACACAAAGAGCATTTTCTTGACCTTTCTCCTTTAAAGTGTTCACTTTTTCAAACATAGGTGTTCTTTGTGGAATATTCACTGATGCGTACTCCATGAGTGTGTATCAGTGAATATTAAAACTAATTCTGCTTTTATATTTTAGGGACTTAATGAATAAGCACTACAATCCCTTTCCTTGAGACTGATGAACCCTGTAAATCCCCATTAATTTCCCATCAGTATCATCAGTTACTCAAGTACACAAATCTGCTGTTGAAAAAATCCAACAGGGCCTCGGGATTGTCAAGATGACAAGTTGGGACTCTCAGTTCACTTTGTGAATACATTCTGTAATCTTTACAGGTGGAACAAAAGCATCATTTATATATTGTTATACTGTGAACATCTGGCTGTTATAGTTGCTAACTAGCGTGTCTGTTTTTAGCTAATACCTTTCACAAAAGGGTAACTCAAACTGATGCAAAAATAATGGAGAAAAAAAACACACATTTCCATAAAGCACGCCTGCTTATTGATTTGCCTAAATGAAGGAATGACCTGAAACAGCCACAGCATTAAAGAGACAGCTACAACCACGGTGCGGCAATGCTAAGATGCTGATCATCTGGCATGAATTTGCAAGGTTTTTTATTTGTTGCATTACTACTGAATTAGTAAAAAATAAATTAAATCCTAATATTGACCCAGCTGAATTTTTTATTTGGGCCTTTGAAGTTTAACAATATTATTACACATGAAACAAGGTTTTATTTGAGGAATAGTCACTTGGGCGAATATAATTATCACTACACGCTAAACAAATGTATAAGACCTCAGAAAATTTGTAGCTGGCTGAGGAGCTTCAGAAACCTCCCGACACCTGCTTGATCCAAAAGCATTTGCACCCACTTCATGTCATGATTGGTCAGCTGTGCCCCGTTGGGTTTCTCTCCAGGTTTTAGCGTGTCCTTTCAATATTTTTTTGGCTGTATGCATTCAAAGCCATTTTGATTCTTGCACCATTGACGTTTTTGACACCCAACCAGAATTTATGTAGACTGTGAAATCCACTTCATGTGTTTCTGAAGTTACTCCACACAGCCCATAGTTTAATGTGCCAAAGTTTGACCAGTTCCTAATATTATAACTGAAGAATTATTTAATCCACCTTCAGCCAAACACACCCCCGGGTTAAAGAGATTGGGTTGTTGCTGCATAATTAAAGTGTACTGCAATAAAGTCAAACTTTGACTAACTAGACCATCAGCAGGTTATTGACTGTTTGACCTCCAAAGACTTCAGCAAAGTTTCGTTGCAATAAATAATTGTTAATGTCAAAAACTGGACAATATGTGGGTGTGTTCTTGTCTGCAGACAGCCACAAAATTAATTCCACTGTGAGAGAATTTTGCTCAACACTTTGAGTGCTGGCAGTTTTACACTCTGTGGGATCAAGCTCAAATCCAGTTTGAGCGTGTGCAGTCTTGTTGGTGTGTTTGTTTATGAAATCCTGTGATGAAACCTGCCTCACCCAGCCGTTAATCCCCAATGAGAGTTTCACTGGCTGCTAGTGATCCATCATCAAATGCTGTTGCAGAGATTTTTTTTTCACCCTGACAAGATACATTCTCTAGAATACTTTGTTCAGCTTGTGCGTTTTTATTACACATGGAAACAACTGCTATTTACATTAGGAAAGATTTTTTTTTTTAATCTTTTTGGCTATGAAATAGGAAGTAAGCAAAAAAAAAAAAAAGGAATATCAGCTTCTATCCAAAAATATCTTCAAAAGCAAAAACCTAGACAGAAACATGAAAGTATTCCCCTACTGGGACACTGTAGTTTTATTCCGCACTGCTTCCCTCTCTTTCTCTGCCCCTTTGTCTCACAGCTGCAATATCATCCTCAAGTCCAAGGTCTCTCCTAGTTCCCAAAGCATCACTCAACATGTCACCTGCCTAACCTGCTGCCTCCTAACACTCCCCGTCCCAGTTCCCCTCCAGTGCAGTTTGCTTTTTTTTCCACCGACTGAAATATCCTCTCTGGCAGAACAATTCAAATAAGACACAGTGTTTGCTTGGGCGCACAGTCTTCAGAGCTTGTCCTTTCGCACATCGGCTCCAAGTTGCAAGCCACCTGCTTGTATTGGATGCAAATAGGGTATTAAAAGAGGGGAGAGAAACATGAGATAGCGTGACACGGGGAGGCTGAGGAGAGAGAAAGAGCGCGAAGGATAGAGAGAGAGGCTTAATGTGAGAAGAGAATGCAAATGCTGTTGAGACAGGGCAGGATGGATGCGGGAGTGCTGGATGGATGGTTGGATTAGGGGAGAAAGAAAGGCGAGGGTCAGGTGTTGGTATGACTTTTCGGCAGGGTCAAAGTTTTTCTCTGGACGACAGCGATGGAGCTGGATTTGCATTGATGGATCTTCTTTCCATGGGGATGTCATGTATCAGTGCTTGGGCACATCACGCCCCAGTCATTAATCAAATCACGGCCTCCATCTAGAGCTGTCTGTCTGGCAGATGCTTCTCATCTCTCTACCTCGCCCTCTCACTCTTTCTTTCTCTTTGTAGTAGACTTGGTCAGCATTTTCCTTTGTTTTTTCTGCACCGTCTTTCACTTATAAATTATTTAAAATAATCTTTAGATATTTCAGCTGTTGTTAAGGACGTGCAGCAAGTCTTTAAAGTCACATTGGAGCATGACTGTGATTAAAAACAGAGCCCCAACATTAGTAACTACTGAATGTAATGGTTTGCTATGGTCATAGTATCAGTAAGAACACTGACTTTATATGTGCTCTTTTTTTTGTTAGTCTCTTTTGGCACCTGGCTGCGATTGTTATTATATGAACCTAAATGTAAGTCTAAAGTCTTAAATGTAACATTAATTCTACCAGCAATTATAATAATGTGTGTACACAATCAATTCTGTTTTATAAATCATTTATATAAATACACATTTATAAATAGACCCTTGCACAGGCCTGATTTTCACTCCTATTGTTTACCATAGTTGGATGTAGACACACCCTTAATCAGTTGTTTGCATACATCTGCTCCACCACTCTATGAAAATAACAGCAAAGAAGAGCAGTTTCACATGATTGGATTGTCAAAGATCTTTTAACAGTGCCAAAGCAGACAGCCTGACCCACCTGCTGTTAATGGACTGTTGATAGCAATAGTCATTAGGAATCTGTATACATACAGCATTAACACTCACATCAGTTTTGTCTACAAAATAGCTTGAAATAAAAAGGACATGAGTACAAGGATATACTCAAACCCTGAAATGCTAACATGATAGTAACAGCAAATTTAGAGCAGCAAGTGGGGACAGCAGGTTTTGAATTCAACTTTATAATGCAGAGTTTCACTTAAAGCTTAAATGTATGTGTGAGGTCACACACTTAAAAAAAACAATAACCATCAAGAATATTGTTGCATTAAGTCTCGCAGGTTATCAAAAATATGTGATCTTTAAGTGAGCACTGGGTGCGTACATTTTAACAAAACACTTTTATTTTAAAGTAGGATTTTATTTTGTGCACCTAAGATTGTATTTCAGTTTTAAACTAATGGCATCAGAAGCCTTATGCACATGATTTTTAGCATGATTTTTTTTTTTTACTTTGTCAGTTTTAAGATTACCTTGTATTACCCTAATTTTCACCACAACATGTCATTGTCTACATTTATCACTTCTATCACTCTGACAGTCCTTTGCAGAGGTCAGTGCCCGTGCTCGATGTTTTGAAGAAACTGATCTGAATGAGCAACTAAATTGCACGGGTTCTTCCTTTGTCGACACTTAACCTTTCTGTTGTTTAATTAAATTCTGCCCGGTAATTTTTGCATACCTCAGCTCCTGCCTTGCTCAATAAACAAGAGTAAAAATGCAAGAAAATCTTTGCATTACTACATATGTTAACAGAGAGAATCTCAGACTGAGTGCATTTTGTTTTATTTCATCATATTGCATCAGAACCTCACAGAATTAGTTGTGAAATCTGATATTACATAATAGAACCTAATCCTTCCCCTGATAAATGTCCCTCATACCATTCTCATTCTGTCTGAATGTCTTCACACACACACACACATATATATATATATATATATATATATATATATATATATATATATATAGACACACACACACATCATCATTTTCTATTGCCCCATGATCTCTAACAGATCTCGTACTAACTTGTCTTCTCTGTCTGGGGACTTATGACACGTAGAGTCCTCAGCCTTGAGTGACAGTGTGGTGTTGACAGCCTGGTCAACAGTGATCATCACCCCACCATCTCAGTATGGCTACACCTGTTCTACAACCCAATGTGTGGCTTATTTTTAAAAGTCATGGCTGACAGTGAATAATCCAATGGAGGACGCATGCACAGAGGATAGTAAATTCACTGACACCCCCACACACAATCCTCCCCCTTAACTCCCCTCTTAGCTGAAGCACCATTATGGCTTTTCAGGCTGCTTCCTGTACAGATTCCTTTTTTTCCCCTCCCTCATCTGCCCTACTCCCCTCAACACAAAAGGTGGCTGCCCAGGTTCAGGGGGTGTAGCACTTTTGAAATGTGAATGGCTTTCAGGAGTTGCTTGGGTAGGGAGTCTGACCAAGAGAGGAGCAGAGGGAAATGAAGGACAGGTTTGTGTAATGGTCTGCTCTCCCCCTCCGAAGGTCACGCGGCATTGTTGGCCAGCGGAGGTCTAAAAGACAGGCCTTTGGAGGACCACAAAGCAGAGCTTTGGCAGCACTAATGAAACTCAGAGCTACACGTTAATGATCTAAAAGACTGGACCAAAACACTCAGCAGTCCCCTTTCCGCTTGCATTCAGCCTCCTCTTGATCGCTCCTTCCAAATAATGACAAGGCACTCTCCTTCTCTACCTTTATTGTAACCTTTGATGTCTGCCTTGTTTTCTTTGTGTCTGCATCCCCCCTCCCTCCTTTTCATTCCTTTATGTTACGTGACTGTCACTCATCTATTAAGGCAACAAATGGAACAAGGAAAACATTCAGAGAGTGTATTGTGGTACACCCACAGGTTTGCTCTTTATTTCTTTTGAAAGCACTTGAACTTGGAATTTTCCTTGAGCTGCCCATTGAATCAGCAGGGTACATTTTTTTTTATTCCTGCATTGTCATAGGATTACAAAACATAGTTGTATTGTCATGCACATTTCCAAACCTCCATAGTTGAGTGTTTCATTTGTAACTGTTTACTTGAAATTGTGTATTTTCTCATTGTATTAATGACTTACTCAAATTACTAAAAATGAAAGTGGTGGTAGTGGTATGTAGTCATGCAGAGAGTTGTAACAGAAGAAAATGAACTGTGATTGTAATCATCACAGTATTAAATATAACAGAGTAGGCTTAAATCTGGGAAGTCACTTTGTCAAAGGTGGTCAAATAAGGCCAAAATTATGATCACAAAGCAGCAGCCAAAAACATGTAACTATATTAGAGTCACACCACGATCTAATATGGCTCATTTATTCTTATTATGCATGTGGTGATTAAACAAAATAATGTGAAAATTCTGTCTTTTATGCAAATTCCCTTTAAACATTTAGAAATTGGACTCATCATCTTCACACAATGGCTAAAGCATCTTACTTGGGTGTGAATCATTTTCCTTGACTGTGGAAGCTGTAGTTGGATGAAAAAGTGTGCTAGCTAGTGTGTTTTTTTTTTTTTTTTTTTTTTTTTTAGTTAGCAGTCAACATTAAATGTATGGCTTATAAATTTAAAAACCTTTGAATCAGTTCAGTACAGTATCAAAAATTGGCTTGGTTTGTCAACTGCTGTGGCTGAGGCCAAGAATGAATATAATAGTTAAGAGGGGAAGACAAATATGTACACATTTTATTCCTGGTTTCTGGAAATAATGACCAAATGTCATTTTTTAACACCATGGCTGCCCTCTACATTAATCTTTCTCCCAAGTTAGTAACTTCAGAATAAGTACCTCATACTTCTACATCACTGAGACGTCTGCATCACTGAGACGTCTACATCACTGAGACGTCTACATCACTGAGACATCTACATCATCAGAGTGATTTTCTTTTTTAAATTGTCAGAAGGTTGAACAGTCTAGCCAAAATGTCAGACTTCATGTTATAGGTGTGTGTGTGTGTGTGCATATATAATATAATATTGTGTATGTTAAACTATACACAGTATATGCTCCGCTCTTCCTGCCAGACACTAACTCTTTTTGACTTGTATAAAAAATAGTCCTCCCAGTAAGGTGGAGCCTAACTGCGTGTTGAGTGAAATGGTCAGTGAACTAGCTGCCACTCTCTTCTTGTCTCACTGAAGTAGCCGGTTAAGGCCAATAGGCCTTGAAGAAGCCCTTTGACATGGCCTGATTATGTTTGGCTGGAGCTTCATAGTGTGTGTGAGATGAGATGTGTTTCTCTGGATCATCTGTCTTTGTGGGTGTGTTTATGTGTTTGCCCATATGTGTGTGTGTGTGCGCATGTGTGTTGTGCAAGTGTGTTCGTCCTGTTGATTGGCCTTGATTAACAGACTGCCAGGCACTAGAAGCAGAGCCTTTGTAATGTACCATCTTGAGCTGGTTATTTCCAATCATTCCACAGGAGGCCTTGAACTCTGAATTGTGTGTTTGCGTGCGTTTGAGGCTGGGAGAGGGAGGTGGTGGGTCTCTGCCCCCCCCCCCCCCCCCCCCCCCCCCCAAAAAAAAAAAAAAATCACAATGTTCAAGCTAAAGAGAGAAAGGTGATGTTTTTTAAAAAAGGTCCTCTGGTGATCTTGTGTGCAGTTTGATGTGAATGTCAGATGACATTTTTAATTTAATTCCAAGTGAGCAATGTTGGGAATTTGCATCTGTAAAGAGTGCTGAACTGAAAAACTAACCACTGAGCACAGAATAAAATGAATAATGCATATAAGGTTGTTGATTCCAAGTGTTATGCTACCATTACCTGGAATGACTCATGTTCCACTTCAGATCCGTGAAGAAGAGATTTTGCTGGCCTTGCTGTTCAGGGAACATGCAGTTCTGTTCACTGCAAACACTTTTAATAATCCTGCATCTTCCTGTGTGTTTTCCAGGCAAACTGAGCAGCCAGGACTCATATAACAACTTCACCAATAACAACATGGGGAACCCGTTGCTCACCCCATTGCCCAGCCTTACTGTGGTGCTGCCTCTGGCTCAGATCAAACAGCCCATGACTCTGGGCACCATCACGAAGCGCACAGGGTTGGTATCTCTCTCTGTCTCACATACACACACACACACATACACACACACAAAAACATCCTCCACAGGAACTGCAGTTTAGAAGCACATGTGTTATTCAGCTACAAAATAAATTAATCTCATTATCTCATTATAACAGAATACATAACTTTGTGCAATAGTGGTTTGGCCAGTCACTTTACTTTACCTTCCTTATTACCATAAACAGCAATCTTACAACTTTCTTATTAAAAATTGTAATGCAGTTTTTAGCACACATGGATACATACATAATGGCTCTGTACACCATTATTGTCTTTCCCCATAGGATGAGCTGGTATACTAAGGATCTTCAAACTTTGACTGTATGTATTTAATTATTAGAGAAATAATCCAGCGCTCCTCAGGGCGTACAAGTGAATCCTTTCAAATACACTCTCTTCAGAGGGCTTGAGTGTAAAAGGATTATTGGCAGCCTCACAACCTGTGCTACATTTACATTTTGGCTATAGAGGAGGAAAATTTAAATCACACCATTATTATATCTTCATGTTCAGTCTGTGAGTTTCTGTCTTTCCTCATTAATCAGTTTGTAAAAACACTGTATTGTGTCAGCAGCGGCCGTACGTAGGCCAACACTTTTCCTCTCATATCTTGAGCTGATGCTCATGGACTTCTTTTGTCTCAGGCCACCATTGTTTTTGCATAGGATAGTGAAGCACAACACACACATGCAATCCCATTCTGTGGGCTATTTTGGGAGGCAGATAAAATATATCTGCACTAAAATAAAAGAAGTTAAATCCTGCCAATAATTTCACGTAACATTCGTGTTAGATTAAATGCAGTGTAGCCCTGCAAAGCTTTGTACATGTTTAATTTGTGACTCTCCGTCTGCCCTCGGGCACCTCTGACTTTTATTTCCATCTGGATCTTTGCCATACATTGAAATTATGTAGTTTTAAGACCATCAGCAACTAAAGGCCTTTGCTAAGTGCATTTACATACAGTACAGGTGGTTCCACAAATATGGGAAGATTTTAATATTTTCATTTAAATGTAATTTTCATGCCCTGTTTGAATGGGAAATGCTATAATGATTCAAACAGACAGAGAGGGATTCATTTCCCCATGATATTTGATAAGTGAGCTTTGAGGATGAAAATTGGGACCCGGTCCCGCAGTCAACACAAACAACATCAGGCTTTTTTTCCAAATCATTAAGATAACCTGCAAAGTTCATTTGCTTTGTAAAGATGATTATTGCACATGTGCTGCAGTGGCGTCCTGTGCCAGAATGTTTATGAAGATGTCCTGGTGGTTTGCATTTGGTTTTACAGTTGTAATATTTAGTGGTTTCTATTTATGGCCTTGAAAAGTCAAGTATGTCCTAAATTTTCTAGAATATTATTCTGTTTGTTAGTTTATTAAGTATAAAACTGAAACATAAAACACACACCATTAGTACAACCAATGATCTATAATAAAAACTGTCCGTGAATAGACAGTGAATTGCAGCAAATCAAAATCTGTTTGGGTGAATAAGTTGGTCCATACTGTTCTCAGTTCAGGTAATAGTGATATTATGATATAAGTATAAAATTCATAAAGTAATAAAACATGCCATGATGATGTAATCAGTCATATGTAACGTCCTTTATTATATGTTATCATCTTTTGGCAAATTAATTGAGCTCAACACTTGTATATGGAGGTGGCAAGTCTGTAAAAAACCCATCAAATTACATGTTTGTTTATGATATCATATGTGCATTATTGATTAATATGATTAATGATCAATATGAATATTTCATTTTTAAAAGGCACAGTTATAATGACTCCCCTAAAATCTCATCATCTCCATAGTTAAGACATTTTCATTTGTGTCTGTGGGTAAACCGGCGGTTGGCAAATATTTCTGCCATACTGTCTTCAGAATCCAGTTCAGCCCTCAGGTCTTAGAAATCATTTAAAATATGAAGGATGCAAGTGCGTATATTTTTAAAATAAATTTTAGCATAACAGCCTCACAAATCAAACTAATTCAGGTTAGTTTGACTACTATTTTGGTTGCCCATGACAAGCGGTGTGAATAACCCTTCTTCAGGTTTGGATGTTTAGATTCTTCTGGTTTCTCGGCAGCTCCATGGTTGAAATGTCTAATCGCTCACTCTGAATTCTCTGGATGTGCTCGATTCGCTCTCGGGCTCTCTTGAAAATGATGCCGACTTCAGAGCTCGCAGGGTTAAATCTCTGTGATTTCCTGGTCTCACAGACAGCTGCTAATGTATCAAGTCAAGGTCAGGACTTCAATCAGGTCATAACAGCATTTAGCAGCGTGTACACTGACAGAGTGGTGTTGCAGGAACATGTCAACTAATGTGGCTCAGTGATGCATTTTAATAGTTTTTGGACACCAGTCGAGCTTTGTTGTCATTATGAACTGCAGAGACATATCCTTATTGTGTTTGTGTAAAACTTCAGATTGATTACATTTTGCACCGACTCTTTGTGGTCATGCAGCATTCGAACAGCTGTGTCGGCTCTATGGGACACTCTCAGAGTATCGAAGTTTGCCTCCTACAACCATCCATTCAAGTCCAGATGAGGTGTCAGTATTAATGTATCAGGACACGCAGATGTGCGCCCTGCTCCTGCATGCACACTGCTTGCACCCCACACCAACACACACACACACACACACAAACACTGAGAGAGGCAGCAGGTTTGACCCCTAGAGTGGGGAGTGATATCATATGCTTTTACGTTATACTTGCACAGTAGTGCCTAGGCACCATCTGTCTGTGCAGCCAGCCCCTCTCTCTTTGTTAGGTGTGGGTGCTTGTGCATGTATGTGTGTGTATGTGGCAGAAAGAGAGAGAGAGAGAGGAGTCCAGCAGCTGTATTTACACCTGTATGAGCAGATCTCTGTTGGCAGTGTGGCAGAGGAACACACCAGCTGCTTAACCTACATTCTCTACCAAGCTGCCTTTGTGTGCACTCTGCCATAAGACACACATGCATACACACACACACACACACTAATGAAGGTTTTTCCCCCCTTTATGTGACCTGGCTAACTGCATAGATACCTTCATACATTCTGGCATGCCTGCAGACCACCAGTGTGCAAAATGTGCTGCTGTTTGTCTTCAGAAGCCTCTGGTTTTTGACATCAAAGGAAACCTCAATAAATTCACATAGAACCCCCACTTCTCTTAATTTAGATGACCCCCCCCCCCGTCAAAGTGGGGAGAGTCGGATGTGGTTCAGCATCTGCCTGATAACCCCCCCCCCCAGATGAGGCTGGGTCAGAGAGTGGAGGAATATAGCCCAACCTTCTGCTACTCCTCAGAGTCTCTTGGGAGTCCTGAACAAAGAGAGGTGTGTCACCTCTGCCCTGTCAGCGTAATATGGAACGGGGTTCAACCCAGTTGAATAAAATCCCAAAGATACTGATCACGAAATGCAAAGATTCTTTGCTGTCACAGCTTAATCTGTGAAAAGGATTAAGACAGAAATATTCAGAGTCAGCTCTACTTGTCCCTATACTCACTGGGCGGATTGATTTAACTTGTCAAAATGTCTGTCAGGGCCACATTAGGGATTTGCAAACGGATGAAGAATTGTACACTTATCCCATCTACACACTGTCTGCCTTTAACACAGACAAATGAAAATCCAAATGGAAAGATTGTCACACGCAAAACAAAACACCACCCTTGACCAAATCCTGCTGATGACATTTTCAAGCAAATGCAGATCGAGTGCAGGCAGGGTAACGAGAAAGACAACAGCAAAAGAACAAATGAGACCTTGTGACCCGCTGCAGATGTGCACTCAGATTACTGTAATATGTGTGTGAGCCAACCAAGTGGTACAGCTATAGAGCCTGACTGAGGCTGGAGCTAGAAAAGGGGCTTTAAGAATGCACCACATGGCAGCAAGGCTAAAACATTTTCACAAATCACCTCGCTTCCCTCTCATTTTTAATGGCCCAGGCGGAGCTGCTATTAGGGCCAACGGGTTAAGAGATGAATGTGTGAACGATTATTCTCCGGGAGTGGGGTTGCCACCCTCGCAGGTCGATCACACGTGCCTTTTGCCTCTCTCTCTCTCTTTCCTGCATCTCTGCCTACTTTCTCTAGCACACTAACTCAGTCTTGTTCCCCTTTTATTCCACTGAACCATGTTTAACTTGTTTCTCATCATGACCGTGACCTGTAAGGGACTCTTTTATTTTATTTTATTTTCCTCCTCACCAAACCCGCGCCATCGGGCACTGCATCACATACTGTAATCGGGTGCTCTTTGTCTACACTGAGGTCAAAACTGTTTACTGCCAGCTCAACATGGTTGACAGTTCTCCCAACTTGACCTCATGCTTTTGTTGTATTCTGAGCAGTGTGCAATTTGATTTGTAACACCAAAGGATAGGTTGGGATTTTTCAGGTCTGTTGTAAAACAATGCTGATGCACACATTTGTGAAAATAGCTTTTTTAGCTCTTGATCACTGTAAGTGTTCCCATTCTTGATACTGGCCTTTAAGGTCTTCCCACAGAAATTGTGATGCTGTAGTCAGTTTCTTTCACAGTTACAGTCTTTTGGAGAAAATTTTCCCACTTATGAATTGTGGTACCGTACTGAGCTGTGATAAACGGTTATCTTCTCTCCCACTTATGGACACGTTTGCGGTTGGTTTTGTAGACAGACATTAAAAATTCTGCACCTTTTGATTTTTTTAATTCTATGCATTTTAACCTCATAGCACATCTGTATAGTTTTACACCAGTGATCGCTTGATCTACTTAACCTGTAGGGCTTCATGAAACGGATTCTGTGATTGTTTTTTTTCTACTACTTTGTAGCTTTTTATTTCTTTTGCATTAATTCTGCTGCTATTAATTGTCATCACATGGCTGTCCATCAACTATATAAATGGCACCAAGAAGACTGCGGGGACAAAGTGGTGTGTTGTAAACCCTAAAACTTACTTGGCTTTTTCTTTGCCCATGGAGAGCTGACCCCATCTCTCCTTCATTCTGCCGCTGGTGTCCATCCATTTACCAGTTGGAGACCAGAGTTTGGGCTCACAAAGTTCATTTGACTCAGCGGAGGGTAAGACGTTAGAGATCACCCCCCTCTGCAGCTCTCTGATAAGCGGCAGTTTACCAGGGGCCTCCATTACACCAACCAGTGTGTTCATTTGTCAACTTGCGCTCCAGGAGTAAGTCATTCCAGGCTAAATTGTTGCTCCCTGTCTCCCGGCGGAACACGCTACACATTCATGTACCAAGACTAATTGGAGACTGTGAGCTATCATTGGGAGGGCCCGGGAGGATGCAGCGAAAGCGATAAAATAAAGAAGTACTACAGGATGCTTTTGTTGGTTGAAGATCCTGTTTTTCATGACTGGGGGAGGTTGGCTTGCAGGGACAGAGTTCAGTCTCATCGGACCTTTATTGCTATAGGGAAACGGCTTATTTACTGTAAACTGTTTATGGAGCTCTGTCACTATCTCTGGACATGCAGAATAAACACAGGAACACACTCCCACTCCTAATGTCTTGTAAACATTAGAAACACGCACAGACTGACAGACAGAAATACACCCTGAAAAAGACACTACACTCTGGATGACTCCTGGAAACACACACACACACACACACACACACACACACACACATACACAAACACACTGCATACTTGTTAACATAATCACAGTGAATACACGTTTGTCAACACCGTCTCTTCCAAGTAGGCATGCACGTTCATAAGACAATTCACAACCATAAATACACACTTGCACTAAAAAAAGAAGTTGCATGCAAACACACAACTTCTTGTCTCAACAATGCCTGAGAGCTGTTAGTTTTACTGGTGTCCCCAGTTGTTATACAAATTGGATAAACTCTTCCTACTCTTTCCCAATCACAACAATCAGAGCAGTTTCCCAAAGTTTTTTTTTTTTTTTTTTCGTCCCGCACGGTTGAATTCAGACCCACATGTTCATGCACATATTTCCAATTTCTTTAAAGTTAAGAGAAAAAAAAAAGAACATGTCTAAGAGAGAGAGAAGAGATGTCTAAAGAAGAGGAGGAAGAAGAAGAAAAAGAAAAAAAAACCGTCTGTGGACATGCTGTGTTTGCCAAGTATATGGTATCACACTTTACAGAGCAACTTGAGCAGATGAATCATCAAGGTATCCCACAGGTTTTTAAATCCATCTTAGCACACAGACGTTCTGTTTCCTGCCTCGTATGTACTGTGCACTTAAACAGACATGTCAAAAAGTATGTAATGTGAAAAGTGTGTTTGCTCAAGTGTGCTAGTTTTAATAATTGTTTTTCCGTCTATCTCTGTACCCCCCTCCCCCGACACCCCCCAACACCCCTTCACCCTCCTCCTCTCCCGCTCTCATGAAGACCCTACCTCTTTGGGGCGGGATGTTTTGCCATTAAAACTCCATGGTGAGTTTTACTTCTCCCCTCTTTTGGCTCCCTCGGCAGCATGAAACTGTATCCTCCACACTGCCTCCGTTACTTCTCATTTGTCTCCTGGTATCTTTTCAACACATTCTGTAGAGTTTGTGCAGTCATTCCTCAGTGGGTACAAATCCCAAAAAGGAGTGTTTTTTTTAATTTTTTCATCTTTTGTGTGTGTGCGTGCGCGCGTGTGTGTTTGCTTACCTTTCTTTTTTGTGTGTTTTTTTAAAAGTTATATTTGAAGTCAGATGATTCAACATGTTGTGTTAAAGCCACCACTTAAGAGAAAAGGGATTTTTTTTTTCTTTTAAATTTGATATTTTATATACTACACAAATATGTCGAGTAGATTGATATGGTTTCACATTTGAACTGTTGTATATAAAAGGTCTCAAAGCTCAAACTTCATGTTTTAGGTTTGCGTCACAGGTGGTAATTTAGGGTACATGCTATAGGGCTTTAGGGCACTTCCATCAAACTTCTGATCTGGTTGCTGTGTGTGTGTGTGTGTGTGTGTGTGTGTGTGTGTGTGTGTGTGTGTGTGTGTTTGCGCGCGTGTGTGTGTGTTTTGTTTGTTTTATGAACCACCCACTAGAAAATTACATCTCTGTCTTCTTGTCTTTTTCTTTCTCTTGCTTCAGACCCTCCATGATGTTTTAGACCCTCCATGATGTTTTTCCAATAAGAATGTCTTTGTGTAGAACACATGCTGTTATATTTTATTCCATCCCACTTTGGTTAGAGTTTTTTTTTTTTTTTTTTCTCCATCGGATGTGTGTTTGCACGCAGAAAATGTGCCTTGCCATATTTTGATATTGTGAACAGTGTCTTGTGTGGTTAAAGAAATGTGTGCGATGTGTACCCCTCTCCCACAAAACGGTCTGCAGAGAGTTAAGTACGAACCAAACACTTGATGTTTTGAGGTTAATTAATTAAGTGGGGCTAAAACTGGAATATAAACTTTGTTTTGAATTTTTAAAACTATTTTTGCATCTCCACTGTATTTTAGTATTTTTTTTTTATGACTTATTTTAATTTTACTCACAAGTTATGTTCAACTACTTTCAGTCATATTAGTCTGCATAGTAACTTGGCGTAAGTGACATGAAACAAATATCAAAAGCAGCCAAACACAGTGTAACATTTAGCAGCTAAAGTGCTATCTTTTTTTTCTTTGGAGTTGATCAAATTTGGTGGTTTGGTGGTTCCATGTCCTCTGTCCTCTACCATCTCTCTCCATTTGTTTCTTGATTCAAACACATGGTTTGTTTCTGATTCAAATAAGTAGTTATATGGTCACTGATGGAAATTTTCACATTTAGAAAAATAGGCAAGCCAGGCTCTGGAGACAGAATTTAAAATATGAATGACCAAAGATGGATGGAAAACATAAAAAGCTCCCAAAATTGTGAGACAAATTTCTAAAATAGAGGTGGACACCCATATTGTTTCAAATTGGCATACAGAAATAATAAACTTTGAATCTGCAAATCCTTTGATCATCAAGAAAACATTAACTCACCTTTGAAACCACAGTTTCTTTTTAGACTTAAAATGTTATAGGTAAGACAGATGAATCCATCACTAGTGATTCATCAGGAAAAATGATTAAAAACAGAGCACTGCAGGGCTAAATAAGGAAGTGGAGCAAAAGGCCAATTTCATTTGAGGTCTAGGTTAATATTCAGGAAATTATTTACTGTCACTCCTAAATTTTGAGTCAGATTTGAACTGTAATGCTTAGCACTGATGAGGCACAAAGCATCGTCCAATTCAAATGTGTTTTTTTTTTTTTTTTTTTTGGTGCAGGGGTCTGCAGCCAAGTCTCTTGTCAGCGCTGTCTGGTGAAATGAGATGCTTACAAGCTTTTAAAAGAAGCCCTATTATGACAGAGTCACTTATGAAGAGATGATTGAGTGGCTCAGGGAAGAGAGCTTTTCCTTTCCCAACTCCCAACTCCCTGCTCTCCAGCTCCTCTCTGTGAATAGCATGTGGTGCCGTCCCCAAGTGTTAGGTTTCGTCTTTTGTTGTGAGCAATCACTCATACTTTTTAATTGAAACTCGTTTCTTTCTGTCTTCATGCACTCCTGCTTAATCTAGGTCCTTAGTGATTTCAGAGCATATACTTTTCAAAGGTATACATCATTAGCTTTGGAATCTTGACCCTTGCAATAAATGCCTCCTGCTCAAATTTGAGCTAGTTAACCCTATTTTGTTTTTCTAAGAACGTCTGTCTTTTGACATGAGCTGTCATAGTCTCTTCACTGCTTTTTCCTTTAGTGTTGTCTTCTTTTATTTATTTTTTTAACAAACCATTAACTTGAATACTCTGTGAATTTCCAATTCATGCCTAAACTTGTGCCTTAAATAATGCTGTGGCCAAATACATTAGTTTATACCAACATATGGCTGTTTTAGAAAATTACATGCCTAATTTGGCACAGTGCATGGACTATAAAGTTTAGAAATGGGTACAAAAAAAGTCCCATTTTCTCCTTGAACATTTGATGCCCACTCTCCTCTTTTCACTGAGTTTCCCCCACGGTTATCATTAGTGCTGTGTGTTCAGCAGAGCCTCAAGGCTGCTTCTTTTCCAAGGGCTGTTGTAAAATAATAAATGTGACGTTGAAGGATGTGTCCTCCACATAACTGCCCTCTCTCTTTCCCTCTCTGTCTTTCTTTTCCTTCCTGCTCGCAGTCTTAATACTAGCTCCTTTTCTGATAAGAATTAACCATATGGCCCAGAATCCGTAAAACGACAGCAGTACAGCTCTTTGTCGCCGGATGGCCAGCTCAAGTGAGCTCCATCATATTTGTTTACTGCGAAGGCCCTGAAAATAAATGGAAGCTGCCATGGACTTCCACCCCCCCTCAGAGGCGCCTCATGTTAGCGCCGGACATAGTAATGCAAAGGGACTTTGATGGTTGATGTCGCAGATTGAATTATGCCCTTGAGGAAAAGCTATTAGTTCAGTCAAGAGTCCTCATTTGCTAAATTAAAAGTGGAAATGACATGTGAGTAGTCTTTTCAGTGAATTAAAGTCGCAAAGAAAATGAATTCCACTCCCTGCTAAAAGGCAAAAGGAAATTTTGTGGAGGGAGAAGAAAAAGAAAAGAGATTTGCAGTTTGTTTAATGGCATACATCTTCTCCTGCTCCCAATTCCCTCTTAGTATATTTATGTTTCATAATTTATTGATATTGGGTTACACTTTTTGTAACTTGGTGCCATTTGCTTGCCTACTCCCTTACCAAAAGTCTGCTCTAGAAATTGGTATCCATATGGGGAGCAGAATTAGGCCCTGGAGCCATGCCTGGTTGTCACAAGGGCAAAAACCTCAACACTTTCAAGCCACTTCAAGTGAGATCAAGAGGAAAAAGCATGATTTAAAACACAGATGAATAAACTTTAGTGGTCACTGTACCAGAAGAGACGAGAACTGAACTGTGATCTTCGGTCCTGTTGGCAGGCTTTGTGTTAGCTGAGGCCTCTTCAAAGAAGCCTAAACCTAGCTCATGTGCTATGAGAATGCAACGCAGAGCCAATGTTTTAACTTGCTATCATCGACTTGCACATTGCTCAGATTGTTGTGTGTGATTATTTATGTGTAGTGTGCGTGGTTGCCGCTTGATCAGTCCTTCCTAAATGGACAGTGTTCTCAATTCAGCATTGTAAAGTCCTTGTACTCACTAATTCTTCATTCAAGAAGACCCGTCCGATTTAAACTGTGTTTATAATTTAACCATTGGCATCGAAAGTCAATATGAAGACTGCGAGGAGTTTAGAACATTTTCTGGGATGGGTTGGAAGGCCCTATGTAATAGATTTCTCAGCCCCAAACTCTCACTCTTGAAAACCATCATCAGCCTGCTCTTGAGTGGGATTTGCTTTTCCTGAGTTACTGGAACATGAACTACGGGGCTTTTGTGAGGGCTTAATATTTTCCAGCAATGGGAGGAAGGCAAGGCTTTCTGCAATTAAACACCTTACCAAAGAAGAACTTTGACTTTTCAACAATCCCACACAGTAAAAGTCCTGAATATCTGTTCTTTTTGTTGAGCAATGAACAGGATGGTGTTCTATGAGCAACAAATCTGTTTTCCCTATACCTCTACCATGTAACGTGCTTATTGCCTCTTTTACTTTAATGGATCACCCTAGGATACTTTAAAAACTATACACACTGTAACATACAATTTTATGTCTGCTTTCATTTCTTTCTGGTTATACTGGCTTTTTAATTCACCTTACACTGCTCCAGTTTAAATGGACAGCACAGCAGGGACATGTTTAGGAAAGAAACAAAAGTTGAAGTTGAGAAAGCACTCCCTCATAGCTGGTTGTTCACTGGCTGGACCTGTTTGTTAACTGTTTTATCTTCTGGCTGCACTGACAGACAAACAGACCAAAGGAGAGCTTAGAGGAGAAGATAAGGGCAACCTGGAGTTATCCAGGGCAATATTCTAAGTGTGACTTTATCTACCCCTGCATCTTCCTTTCACAGACTGGGTTTATTGTGGATATTTGGTTATGCAGCTTTCTTCCTTTGACCCAGCACTAGTAAATGCTACAAAAGCCCTCCTTATGGTTACCTTCACCATTTCCTTTTTCCTGATCCATCTTTCACATAGTGTTGGCCAAACAAAGACATCAACATCTCTCTCAATCCAGGGCATAATTTATGAGGTGCTGACAGAATGGAGGCAACAGAAAGAAAGTTTTACCAGCAGTGGGTCTTTCAGTACTGGGAAAGCTGGTTGAAGTAGTAGAGTACTATCTAGTACTACAACCATTATTGTTGAACTGAGTCTTCATTGCCTTGTATTGCATGTTTTCTTAAGGTTTGTTTTAAGTTTTGTTTAGTGGCAGGCAACTTCAGAACAAGAGGAGAGGTATTTGGTCACTGTCACAGTATTGCGTATTATATACATATTTGAAGTAAGGGGGCAATAGGGCAACTGAAACCTATATGTTACTTCTCTGTCACACATGCTGCCACTGGGAACTCTGTGTCCGTTTAAGTCATTCTGTCAACTCCAGTCATTAGGTCTTACAGTGCAGGGATGGGCGTGCCATATTCAGGCAAAAGGCTCTTGGCCTATGGCAGGGCACACCCTGAAAACCCTGATTTGGATAAGTGGAAGAAAATGTATGGATGCATCATTTAATCAAAGCGTCATGTTGAAATCAGTTTTTTTTTTGTAAATAATTATTTATTAATGTTTTTAAACATGGGAAAAATATTATGTAAACCTTGAGTTAAGATTATTTTCTTCAAACGAGCTCTATTCCAACGTCAAAAATATTAAGATTAAAAAGTCATTGAAAAAGCATACAAACGCTCAGCATTAAAGGCAGAACCCAACCAGTCTGCTTTTTTCCCCTTGTTGGCCACATTGTAGTCGTTCAAAGTTAATGGCAGCTTGAACCTAGTGAGTGTACTACCCACAAAAAGCAGGTTTAGAAACAGAACACTGATTTTAATACTTATTACCTGCAGGTGGCACAATTGTCAGCCTTGCAGAAGCTCTTGCTTTCTTAGTTATAGATGTCACACGCTGGCTGGATACGTCCTGAAAGGCATGGTCTCAGTCAGGTGCTTTGCATCAGTGGCATTAAGTTTCCCTGTTGTTAATCAATTTTTGTACTTGGATCTGTCCATCTTCTTTTTAATCATCCATAGGGTCTGTTTCTGCTTATGCTAACTATCCATTTCTTTTTATATTTGTTCCACATAAAGCAAAAAATAAAAAACACCTGCACAAAATGTTTTCATGGGTTGAACTTAAGTTGAATTGCAACTTATATTTTAAGCTGGTTGACTATTCTACATCCTTGTATTTGTCTCTTTAAAAAAAAAAAAAAAAAATTGAGAGTAGACAGAAGTAAGGGTCTCACTTTCATACTAATGTGGTTTCCAGAGGTCAAGGTTAAGCACCTGTCTGGGAGTGTGTGATACCACCATAGGTTTTCAAGCCCACCTCATGCCTGATCTGCTGTGACCACATTTTACTGTCCAGGTTGCTTATAAGGCTGGACAATAATGCCAGATCTTGCTACTGTTCTCTGATTGTTACCATATGGTGAGCCAGTTGCGGCTGAAAACCCTTTCTGTGTCCGCTACTTCTCAAACAGTCTTGACATGCTGAATAATCCAATAAGTCCCAATAAATTCTCTCCTGTGGCCAATACAAAGTAAGAGAGCAAGGGAAGGCAACTTGAACACTGCCGTTAGCTTCAAATTCCATTCAATGATAACTATTGTATTTATTAATTTAAATGTGATTAAGATCAAGTATATCAAGTGTGATTTAGAACTGTTGGTCCCTACCATATGAAAGAGCAGGCAAGTTATTGAGGAAGCATAGACCACTAACTAGATGACCGTAGTTCATCTAAAAAAAAAAAAAAGTAAACAAGTGTATATTAGAAAGAGAGAACCCCCCCCCCCCCCCCCCCCCCAAAAAAAAAAAGATTCCCAGCAAACACTTCTGATGATGAGCTGGAACTGAGTAAAACTAGTTATACTCATGGGAAAAGAGGTTTTCACAGGACTGTGCGTAGTCCTGTGAAACAATTAAGTAGATCCAATGATCCAGTAGCTTGTAAAGCCACCTTTATCAGCAATAACTTGGAGTAATAGTTTTCTATGTGACTTTACCAGTCTCTCATATTGTGGTGGAATTTTGGCCCACTCTTTTTTACAGTGTTGCTTCAGTTCATTGAGGTTTGCAGGCATTTGTTGCTTCACAGCTCTCTTAAGGTCCCACCACAGCATTTCAGTTGGCTGGAGGTCTGGACTTTGACTGGACCGTTGCAGCAACTTGCTCTTTCTCTTTTTCAGTCGTTCTATTGTAGATTAGTTGGTGTGCTTGGGATCACTGTCCTGTTGCATGACCCATTTTGGGCCATGCAAACTTTTCACATACGAATCAGTGATTTTATCAATATAGTCGTACCTGAATTTATTCGTACTTTATGAACAAATTTAGAAACTGACTACGACTACTACTACTACTTTTATTAATAATAAAAATTTTTAATTGCCTTTACGTCATTATTTGCTGTTTTCCAAAACACTATAAGCCACAAAATGCTGAGAATCACAATTAAGTAATAAAAAAATTACATGTAAAGAAAAGAAATTGCTAAACAGAAAGGTGTATTCCTTAATTATCTTAATCTTTCATTAGCAGTGACTTCTATCATTGCTGGATTTCATCATTTACAGTCTAATTTCTTGGCGGTGTCCCATGGGTATGGAGAATCTGCTTTTTGTTTGTTTGTTTGTTTTTGGTCAAAGCAGTTAGTTTCTCATCTCAGGCTCGTTGTCCACCACCTTTTTAAAAAATTTTTTTATTATCATTATATTCTGTTAGGCTTTTTTCAAGTCTACATTGAAGCGCAAACATTTTTTCACTTGAACCAGCTTGAGTCTTAAATGACGCATCTTTCATAAATAAGGCGGTAATTTTGCATACGTACTTGTTTTTTGCACATTATAAGAACTTTTCTGCACACATATTAGTAAATGAGGCCCATTGCTCCAGAAGTCTGTGGTTTACAAACCTAAACTGTGCTGCCGTGTTCTTTTAGAGAGAAGAGGCTTTCTTCGTGCAACCTTTCAAACAAACCATACTTGTTCTAATTGTGTCATGAAGTTGCTAACTGAGGCCTGTAGAGTCTGAGATATGGCTCTTGTCTTTGTTTTCCTGCATTGCAGCATTGCACGGTCTGGCCTTGGGGTGAATGTGCTGGAACGTCCACTTCTGGGAAGATTGTGGCATTGTATTAACACACACCTGTTTTTAATTCACACAGTTCTTCATACCAGCAAATTGCCAGAACTTCTGTTTTTATAGAGGATTTGCTGATGATTGATTGATCAAGTGCATTTGATTAGCAGCTCCTGGCTGCTAGTGGCTGACCCTCTCAGTTCCCATGGAAGCAGTAAGGGTGTACTTGGTTTTTCAGACTACATAGAATCCACTGAAAGCTTTCTTTTTCACATGACTGTCTGGGACAATTGTTAGAATTTTGGCTGACCAGTCAGTGCACACTAACAATAGATGACAAATGCTCTTTGTTTTTGACTGTGAACTTTTAGTTTCTGATTTTCCAAACTGGATTCAGTTTTGGTGTAAAGCTCCCATGTCGGTGGGTATTAAGATTGGCAAGGTTATGGGAAATGTCAGTATGCTATGATGTGGCAGGATGCTATGCTGACATTGTGAATGGAGAAGATTACGCCATGTTGTACATGGACTGAATCTGTCCTAAGAAGTACTACTACTACTACTGCGTACCATTCTTCTAAGACAGGAAGATTATCTTCAAAGGTGGCTCAGTTGTGTGTCACATTACATCAACATTTATGTCTAACTTAATTTTCCCATTTTTTTTGCTGCAAAAATTTGTTTTTCTTTGCAGGCATTTCAGTTTCCCCGTGATTAGCTCCTTGCATGCTTTTAATATATTATGTTAATTGTTTACAGATGTTACTGTGCAATTCATTTCTAGTGTAAAATGCTGAAAAACTCATAAGCTTAAATTTGGCCATTATGTTTTCTGAACAAATAACTAATAGAAACATTAGACTTAAAGGTGCTATGTATTAGACTTGGCTTCAATAAGCACCACACTGAGAAAAAATATTTTAATATTGAGTTAATTACAGCACAAGACAAGAAGTGTGCTCCTCCTCCACACAGGGACCGAACATTTCTGGCAAAGGAAAGTTCAAAGACAGATGTTTCTCTTATTGAATCACTAAAGAAAGGGAATGACTTATTGGAAATGTGGTCATAATTCACAAATAAGTTACTGACAAATTGGAAACCTTGCATAAGCTTTGAGTAAGCAATTGTCTCATTAGTCTGATGTGGTTACATCACTAATACCCGTCAGTCAAAGGACTTGACATATTAAAATATGAAACACCTGCACCTTTTGAACCCCCATCACTGCAGCGTATTATTTACTTTCTTATCTTTTTTGTCCCGTCTCCTGAAGCAAATCTAAGCCACCCCCTCAGATCTCACCAAGCAAGTCCAGTGGAGGAGAGTTCTGTGTGGCGGCCATCTTTGCCTCATCTCGCTCCTGGTTCATCACTAACCCCAACATAAAACGAGAGAAAGGTAGACCGTGCTGACAAGTGGTGTTTGCATTTTTTTAAAAAGTTGATAACCTGGTCAAAAAAACCTTTCTTGCAGTTACTGCAAATCTATATTTATTGCTGCCTCGTTTCTTATCGTCCTCACAGATCAGTCCAGGCAGTCAGTTGTGGACTCGCTGTACATACTTAGTTGCTATGGTAATTTGGTGGAGCACGTCTTGGAGCCTCGGCCATTAAGCACCGCTCAAAAGATAAGCGATGATACACCCTTAGAACTCAACACCTGTCCTAGGGCCTGCTGGACTCTAGCCAGGTAAGACTGAGCTGAACACCGTATCCTGGACAAAGCTCCCCTGTATCTCTAAGTCTTACAGGTGATTTGTCTTGTGGAGCAGGACTCCACAGTGGAATGAGCTGCAGCCACCCTTCAACTCCAGTCATCCCTTAGTGTTGGCCTCAGATCTGGTGCAGTACTATCAGTATCTTCTGGCCGGTAAGTTTTAAACTGTTTTGAATTTACACAAATCAGTGTATTCAGAATCTCAAGTTGTGTTTAAATGTAATGCAAATCAGCATTTTCAGGAATCATAACGCAGTGGAAAGATAACAACAACAACAACAATAACAACAACAACAACAACAACAATTATTATTATTATTATTATTATTATTATTTACTTCCTTTCAAGAACTCAAGGACACTTTAACCTCTCTATTTTTTATATATATATACTTTTGTAAGTATATATATAAAAAATAGAGAGGTTAAAGGCCTTGTTGAACAGGTGAATTTTCAGAAGTTTCTTAAGAGTCCAATGGCAAGAAAGTAGATTAGCTTAAGGTACTGAATGGGATGCATAGCCTCAGCTTTCAGGCCCCTCTTGTGTGGAACCAGCTACCAGTTTGGATTTGAGAGACAGACACCCTCTCTACTTTTAAGATCTCTGTCTCTCTTCCACAGTGTGTCTTTTGTCCTGTCTCTCCCTCCCCTCAGCCCCAACCGGTCGCAGCAGATGGCTGCCCCTCCCTGAGCCTGGTCCTGCTGGAGCTTTCTTCCTGTTAAAACAAAGTTTTTTCTTCCCATTGTCACCAAGTCCTTGCTCATAGGGGGTCTTCTGATTGTTGGGGTTCTCTCTGTGTTATTGTAGAACTACCTTGAGGCGACTGTTGTTGTGATTTGGTGCTATATAAATAAAATGGAATTGAATGAAACTACTTTAGCAACAGGGCATTGTGGTGCGGTGGTTAGCACTGCTGCCTCACAGTTAGACTACCATCTGGAAGGCCTGGGTTCGATTCCACCTTGACCCAGGCCCCTCCCTCTCTTGCTGTGTGTAGTTTGCATGTTCTCCCCGTGTCCGCGTGGGTTTTCTCCGGGTACTCCGGTTTCCTCCCACAGTCCAAAGAGATGCACTTACTGGGGTTAGGTTAATTGGAAACTCTAAATTGCCCATAGGTGTGAGTGTGGATGTTGTCTGTGTTGGCCCTGCGACAGGCTGGCGACCTGTACAGGGTGTATCCTGCCTCTGTGCTTAAAAGTTTCCTGGTGTCTCTTGCTTTGTCTATTTTGTGACCAAAATGTGTTCAGGAGAGAAGACCAAATAGAACATGGCACAGAAAATGCAATAGTTTTCATTACAGATGTACCATTTTCAATTTTCTTGGCCGATTCTAATTTCCAGTTTCTTTCTGTGAGTAATATTATTTGAAAGATAGAAATCCTACAGACACCTGTTTATAATAATCCTATCTGCACAGTCATTATGACTCTAATCCAAACCTTTGCCTTTAAACCTAACATTATACTTTTCTCCTGATATTAATACAGAGCCTGCTATGATAACGAGCTATCATTATTTTACATACTCACTCACACACACACACGCACACACACACACTGTTAAAAACACTTTTTATCAGAGTATGCAGTCAAGTCAATTAACCTTCTGGGACATTGAGCTGGTCAGTTAACCCTTTAATACTGAACCTGTCGCCAGCGGCAGAATGTACTTCAAAAGTGCCGCCATTCGTCGACTTCCAGCAACAATTACCATAATAACCATATATTGGCTGTGAAGCGCAATTTCTAAGCTTTCTGAAACTATTTGAATTTTTCAGATAGGATGAACGGTCACGTAATTACGGTAACTCAAAGTTCCTTTGATCAGCCGCCTCAGACGCTCCCTGTTGACCAGCTGTTCACAGCAAGTAAGGGCAGTTAACGGGTGCTTCAGCGGCGATTGCCGCTGTTATAGGGTTAAGTCGCAGAGTGGGGGGTTTAATCAGTTTCATCTGCTTTGGTGTTAATGAAATGAACAACAGGTGCACTAGAAGGGCAACAATGAGACAACCCCCAAAACAGCAATGGTTTTACAGGTGGGGCCACTGACATTTTCCCGTCCTCATCTTTTCTGACTGTTCGCTACTTTTGCATTTGGCTAGGGTCAGTGCTACTGGTAGCATGAGGTGATACCTGGTCCCTATAGTGGCTGCACAGGTAGTCCAGCTTCTCCAGGATGACACATCAATATGTACCATTGCCAGAAGTTTTGCTGTGTCTCCCAGCAGTCTCAAGCGCATGGAGGAGATTCTAGGAGACAGGCGGTTACTCTAGGAGGGCTGGACAGGGCCATAAAAGGTCCTTAACCCATCAGCAAGAGCAGTATCAGCTTCTTTGTGCAAGGAGGAGCAGGATGAGCACTGCCAGAGCATTACAAAATAATCTCCAGCAGGCCACTGATGTGAATATCTCTGACCAAACAACCAGAAACAGACTTCGTGAGGGTGTCTTGAGGGCCTGACGTCCTCTAGTGGGCTCATTCTGTGTAACCGTGGAGCCAGATTGGCTTTTGGCATAGAATACCAGAACTGGCAGGTCCACCACTGGCGCCCTGTGCTTTTCACAGATGAGAACAGGCTCACCCTGAGCACATATAACAGACATGAAGGGTCTGGAGAAGTCGATAAAAAATTTTATGCCACCTGTAACATCGTTGAGCATGACTGGTTTGGTGGTGGGTCAGTGATGGTCTGGGGAGGAATATCCATGGAGGAATGCACAGACCTCTACAGGTTAGGCAACGGCGCCATGACAGCCATTATGTAATGTGATGAAATCCTTGGACTTACCATCAAACCTTACACTGGTGCAGTGGGTCCTGGGGTCCTCCTGATGCTTGATGATGCCCGGCCTCATGTGGCAAGAGCATGCAGGCAGTTCCTGAAGGATGAAGGAATTGATACTATTGATATATATAATTTTTTTTTTTTCTTTTAACAATAAACAGTTCCCAGGTGGCCTTTCATGTTGACTGTGTTGAAAGCATACCATTAGCCTGTTATTGGAACCACATGCTGAGAAGGGATCTTTCTGGTCAGCACCCATAATATGTTGTTACTCAGAGACTTGGGACAAAGAGCTTTTTGCCATTTCCACCATTTCATGTCCTCTGAGCACTGTCGCATATACTCCTAGCTTTTCTGTTCTGTGCTGAACCTTGAATCCATCCTTAGGCAATCACACTACATCCCTGCTTCAGGTCATGCCAACACAATGCTAGAAGATGCCGCATGCAGACCAATTAGTTGACACCCTAAACTCCCTCTAATTCAATAACAAGTACAGAGCAGTGAGCACTTTAGGTTTCCATCTGAAAGGCCATTTTGCAAAAGCACAGAGTGCACATGGATGGCCACACACGGAATCAATCCACCCCCGTGGAACAGGCTGGCGTTTTGAGCTCACTCCATAATTATAAACATACAAAATCTATGATTAGCTCTTGTGGGTGCTCGGGGGCAAGTGGTAGCTATGTTTACCCTAATCTCTCTACTCGTCTCTGTTGGCTTCTGCAGTGCTCCAGGTCTAACTGGTAGGATATTTTCTCAAATTAGTGCTAATGGTCTCTCCTAGTGTCAGAGCAATGAGAGCACGCTGGAGTGATGGGCTCGGGCGTCAGTTTATTCCACCACTCTCTGCCAGCATGGGCAGTGGAACTAGCTGCATAATGAGAGAGATTCATTGCATTCACATTTACATCCAATTAACAATAGCCAGATAACATTGCCGTGGCTCTTTATTCCTATAACCAACCAAGTGTGAACTCATGCAAGGTCAAGACACTATAAACATAATTGTTCCGCACTCTGCCCACTTCTTGTGTTCTTGCCATTTTCCCTCTGGTTAGTGTCCTATACACCACCACGACCGAGTTGCTCTTGGAGTGCCACCTTCCATTTCTGTGCTTTGCACGCGGGCAAAAACTCTCAACATCCTATTTCTCAGCATGCATTCCCTTTGCCAGCCCATCTCCTCTGCTGTTTTCTCCAGGGCTTGGCAGTACTGCGAAGAAGTGATCCAGGAGAAGGACTCGATTTGACCTTAGGATGAATTACAGCACAGCCATAAGCCGCTGGTCCAGGCGCCTCTTGCTGAGCATAAATATCAAGACGCAGGAAACTGAAAAGACACACAGTTCTTGTGCAAGAATAATTTATGCCATATAGGTCTAATTTACATTGCTGATAACACCTATCACAAGAGAGAACAGCTTGACTCAAGAAGAGAAAATGAAAATAATTTACTATTTGTGAAGAAATAGGAGCATTAAAAGAGCTAAAGAAGGAGGGCAAGAAGTCTCTATAAATATCCCCTTCAGCTAATTGTCCTGCAGACAGACCATGTTTCTAGAAAGGTGGTGTAAGGAAAAGAGGTGGCAGCACTTGACTGACAGGCCATGGTCTCCAGTCTCGTGGCTCTGTATTGGATGACCCAGGCTGATTAAAAATGCAATATGCAGGGAAAGGAATAGAAAGGGGAGAGGAAGGGCCAGGGTCAGGCCAGACCGGAGCCTCCAGGATGGGATGATAAAAGGCAGCGGTGGCGCCACTTCATGGTCACTATCTCTACCTGTCCATCTGTAACAGCTACTGGCAGCACTCAGCCATGTAGAAGATATAACAACGCACAGCGCTGCTTACAGAGATAAGGAGGAGAGAGGGGCACATTATATTCACAAATAGATGAGATTCTGTAGTACAATCTGGCTTAATAAAGGCAGTCTTGAGCCAAATTTTTGGTGTTTGGGGAATCCTCTCTTAGTGAAGTGGAAACATAGGTTCCCTGTTTCCCCAAAAGTGCTGATTTGGGTGAGTGTGTAAATGGGCCCTTTTCTTTTTCTGTTGGCCTAAGGTGTCAGGGAGGGGTAACAGAATGAATGAAGACGAATGTGAAACGTTCACACCCTCATTAGCTGCATCCAGTTCAGAGTTTTTATCCGCATTGAGTTCCCACAGATTTTTTGGGGGGGTGATATTTATCTAGCTGTCCGCAATATGTTTTCCAACACCTTTCTCCCTCGCAGAGTTGCTCTGGTGCAAACAAACCAGTGAATAATTTAACACCTAGATTTCTGGCTGGCTCCTTTGAGCCTGGTGATGGTGACATAAACTGAGGCTGTGCTTTTCGGCGCTCCTCTCCCTACCTGTCATATAATGTGCTAATTGTGGAGACTGACTGACTGGCTGGCTTGGCAGTTCTCTTGGGACTTTGAGGCCCGTGACAGGCCAGCCACAGTTGCCTCGTCAATAGATCTAATTGCTCCGAGACAGGAGCCAGAGTGAAGGCTTTGGAGCATCAGGCATTTGGTAAAGAGAAACCATGGCGCCATGACTGGGTCAGTAATCAAAGGGAGGCAGAGAAAGGATGCAGTAAGTGTAGCGCTGGATGAATGAAGGAACTGTCAGTCAACTGCGCATTGAATGATACATAATGACTAAGCTATCCCACTCTGTCAGTATGCCAGCACCTATCTGCCAGAGTACTACTCAGAACAGGAAAACGAGAAGAGAGGAAAGTGAGAAGAAAGACAGGTAGAGCGGTTGAGAAGAAGCATAGTAAGTGAAATGTCTGGCAACCAAGAAATTCAAGGCATACTACACAGGAAAAACACACACACACACACACACACACACACACACACACACACACACACACACACACACACACACACACACACACACACATATATATCTAAAAGAAAAAAATGAAAGCGATAAAGGTGAACAGAGTGGGCGGCCAGGACAAGACAGCTATCCTGTGTCCACTGTGCGGCCAGCTTTCCAGATCTATTAGATTGTTAGCCCCTTATCTTTCCCTGGAGATCAGCCTGTCTGGCCCCTGGCCCCCAGTCCCCAGGAGGTCAGGCTACATCAATACCTACGCAGCCTTTGTTCTTGTTCTGACTCCCTGCTTCACTGCTCTGGCTAACAGGCCATTGGCTACCGTCCGTCAGCACAGCAAAGCACCTCTCTCTTCACAGTCAATAAAGACTGTGACACAGACAACTCTATTCCTTGGTGGTGGTTGTCTGGGAGGTGATTAGGGGTGAGGTGTATATGCAGATCAAAAAGCAGTGAGTAAAAAAAGAACCACATTTATAAATTATTTGTGACATTTCAGCCTATCTTTGAAATGAACCATCCCATGCCATGGGGTGGCTGGTTGTACTAATCGAAGGGTTGGTGATTCGATCCCTTTGTATGCCATAGTATCCTTGGGCAAGGTACTGAACCCTAAGTTGCTCTCCGATGCATTCATCAGAGCATGAATGTGTGTAAATGTTGTCAGGATCAGGGGATCTTGTGTGTAGAGGGGCAGCAGGAGGAAGGGGGGCAGAGCACGGAGGGAGTTGAGTGCCCTGACAGCCTGGTGTATGAAGCTGTCCCTTAGTCTGCTCGTCCTGGTCTAGAGACTCTGCAGACTCCTCCCTGATGGCGGCAGGCTGAAGAGGGCTTGTGACGGGTGGGTGAGGGTCCACAGCAATACAGAGGGCTTTTTGGGTGATCTTCTCAGCTGCTCTCACGATGCGCTGGAGGGTCCTGCGGCGAGATGCTGTGCAGGCGCCATACCACACCGTGATGCAGCTGGTCAGAATAGTCTCAATCGTGCCCCTGTAAAATGTTCACGTGATGGGGGCAGGGGCCCTGGCTCTTCGCAGCTTGCGGAGAAAGTGGAGGCGCTGGTGAGCCTTCTTTGCCAGAGAAGTGGTGTTGAGGGTCCAGGAGAGGTTCTTTGTGACCTGCACACCCTCTAATAAGAAATAATAGGGAAATTGTTCATGAATTTGAACAATCTTGTCCACCTCTTGTCCAGCAAAGCATTTAACAAACTAGTTAGCAACTTGCTGTTTGCTGGGTCTAATATATATTGAAATAAAATTCACTTTTGCATTTTCCTTATAAAGAGGAAATGTAAAATAATTTATAATTTCATTTTTTGTCCATCTCATATAAAACAATAGAAAAATAAATATATTAGTGCATTTATTTTTTTTTTTTTTATGCAATAGGAAGTCATTTTACACACTTTACTTTAAAAACTGCAATGAATGGAATGGTCTCACTAGCCAATACTTAGATTGTTACTGCCTCTTGGTGGCACTCTCACTGTGGTATTGTACCACTTCCTGTTCCTGTTGCAGAGCACAGTGGTGTTTTTGTGTAGCTTAATCTGTGTTGCTCGATTAATCTAGATAATTTATTTTGGAGTGGCTGCGGCTCAGGAGGTAGAGCAGGTCATCTACTAATCGGAAAGTCGGTGATCCTGGCTGCTCCAGTCTGCATGCCAAAGTATCCTTGGACAAGATACTGAACCTCCAAGCTGCTCTCCGATGCAGCCGTCGGAGTATGAATGTGTGTGTGAATGTTAGATACAGTAGAAAGCACTTTGAAATAGAAAACAGTGCTTGTATGAATGTGTGTGAATGGGTAAATGCAAATGTGTTGTATAAAGTGCTTTGTGTGTTCAGCTAGAGTAGAAAAGTGCTATATAAGAACTAGCCCATTTACCATTTATTTTCTAGTGTAACCTTCATGTGCTTCATCCAAAGAACACTCTGCTGAATCACCTGTAAATTATATTCACATTATTCACTTAGTGTGTTTTTAGGGATTTGCCAGCTTAGTGTAGCTATTAGCTTAGCTCTCTGCAGAGTCACTAACAGCATGTCTGCTTCTCCTGTCCCTCCTGGACTTTCCTGCTCTGTGCGTCAAATGTTTAGTTACTCCTCGGCCTACTTACAGTAATGGTACTTGTAACAAATGTTGTTTGTAGCTTTGGAGGCCAGCTTGAGTGAATTGGAGACCTAGTTCTGATTCCTGGAAACCCCTGTAACTAGCCAGGCCCCTGTAGCCTGTGTGGACCAAGGTAGCTTAACTACTGTTAGCTCTCCTCCAGCAGATCCCGATCAGCCGGGAAATCAGGCCAGCCAGGTGACTGTGAGCAAGAAGTGTAGTCCTAAACAGAAGCCCCAGGTACACCACCACCCTCCCATTCATGTTTCAGATCATTTTTCTCCCCTCGGCGACACACCGAGGAACAAACTGGTTATTGGCGACCCTGTTTTGAGAAACGTGAAGCTAGTGGCACCATAGTTGAATGTCTTCCAGTGTCAGAGCAGGTGAGATAGAAGGAAATTTCAAACTGCTGGTTAAGGCTAAATGTAGATTTAGTAAAATAATAATTCATGTCACTAAAGTTAATACTGAATTTATGTGCAATTTTGCCAGAACAATGTTGGGCTTTGTAGTTTTCTCTGGAACTCTCCTCAATTGGACCAGGAGTGACATCTTTAGCCGCGTGTTCTCCTTAAGTTCCTGTCTGTCTGTGTGGTGTCCAAAAAAAATGATGTGGGCTTGATACAGTAGATAATTGGGAAACTTTCTGGGGAAAACCTGATCTTGTTATGAGAGACAGCATCCATCCCACTTTGGATGGAGCAGCTCTCATTTCTAGAAATCTGGCCAAATGTATTTAATCCCCCAAAGCACGACTATCCAGGGTTGAGACCAGGAAGCAGAGTTGCAGTTTTACACGCCTCTCTGCAGCTTCTCTCCTCCTTTCATCCCCCCAAAACCCCCAGCTCTGCTCCCAGACCAACAAATAAAAGCAGCAAAGAAACAATTTAAGCATTAAAATTCACTTTTATTTATTTATTTTTTGAATTCACAAATTTTTCTCTTCTTGCTGTCAACAAGTGCTTGCTCATGGGGAGTTTTTTTGACTGTTGGATTTTCTCTGTAATCATTGTACGGTCTTTTACCTTACAATATGAAGTGCCTTGAGACAATTGTTTGTTGTTATTTGGCGCTATATAAATACAATTTAATTTTGATTTTATTTAATTGAACTGATGCTCATCCTTTTCCAGTCCTCTGATTATTTTGGAGTGATGGCACCATGCCACTTGCTCATTTGCTGATGTGTCTTTAAATACAGAACAATGTGATACATTTGCCTTTAAAAAATTTGCTCCCTGTGAAATCACACTGACATTCTGTCTCTGCCAGTAATGACCACTATGAGTGCACAAGGCCGAGTTGCTGGCTAGCTGGATGCTATGATGAATAGATACTACTGTAACTGCCAGTGTCTCTCTGGCTCCTGACATGCACACTAACAAACACGCACGAAAGGTTGTGTCTTTGCCTGACCCATGGGGATGACCACTAGCTCCCCATAATGGAGCCTGGCTGCTACACTGACCATTGAAAACCCCTACATCCACCCACTGGAAACCTGATCCAGCCAGTCCAACAACTGCTTTAGAACATCAATAATTAATTAGGGAACAGCTATTGGCCCCAAGGGTCAGAGAGCAAGGAGAGACAGAGTGAAGGAGAATGGGAGAGTGAAGGAGAGCCAGGCAGGGGAGTGAATGCACAGGGAGGAAATAGGGGAGTCGTGATTTTGTTTAATAAGTAACACAACGCAGGCTTTGTTCAACTCTCTTCCATTATAAGGACGAGAGTTGTTTCTCTCTCTCTCACTCTTCCCTTTGCACACTTTCCTTCTGCATGACATCTGACCGAGTATTAAAAACAATAAAAAGTTTCCACTACAGACACACTTCATATATCTCATTGCTGCTTTTTGTTCTTTGATGTTTTTTTTGTTCTTCTTCCTCAGAGGAGTACAGAGAAGCATGTATACTTAGATTGCATACCAGAAATTCTTCATGCTTTGTAGTCAAATACCTATGCTAAGTGACACCAATGTGATACCATTAATCCTGCTTTATAGTAAAAGAAAATGGTTACAGCATTACTCCAAAACAACAGTTCAGAAAGTATCCATATTTTTGTGGATAAAGCGCTCTATAAAAACATTAGAATTTGAGAGCACTGCTTTTCTTTTCTTTTGTTTTGCGTTTCCTAAAGATACTGTGAGGACCTCTAGCACATTTCAGTTATCTCTGTTGCTTTTTATTGTTGCAGAGGCAGAAAACTAGAACATTTCCTACTACAAATTCAGTTCATTTTTTTCAGTTCATTTTTATTCACTATATATTGCATTAAGTTAAAACATAAGTCATCTCTGAGCCTATAATTTTATAGATCCCTTCATCTTCTTCCGCTTATCCTTTTCAGGGTTGCAGAGGGGTTGAACCCCATCCTAGCTGTCATAGGGCGAGAGGCAGGGTACACCCTGGACAGGTCACCAGCCTGTTACAGGGCTAACACAGAAAGACAACCATTCACATGGGCCTAACCCAATAAGTGCATGTCTTTGGACTGTGGGTGGAAATCAGAGTGCCTGGAGAAAACCCATGCAAATTCCACACAGAAAGGTCCCAGCCAAGATGGAATCGAACCCAGGACCTTCTTGCTGTGAGGCAACAGTACTAACCACTGCGACACCGACCTGCCCCATAGTATTATAGAGAGAAACCCAAAACACCAGCTTGAGTTACAATTAGCGACACTGGGGAGGAGAAAATAGACACATTGTCCATGACATGTAATAGTGGTACATGCATGTAAAAGAGACGAGAGATGCTCAGTGCATCAGGGGCATCCCTCAACAGACTGTACCTATAGCAACAGAGCTAAGAGACTGCCCAAGTTCATATAAATATCATCTATCTTTGTAGTTCCTATGAGTGAACCTAGAAGTGACCTATATAATACTTTTTCAGCATCACCCAAGTGTAAAGCACAATAAATTTGACAATATTGAGCAGGTGAAGAAGAGTAGTGAATTGTTTTATTTTTGAATTAATTAACATATTCTCATCTAAAATTATTCCATTCTACTTGGGCCACTAAGCTTTTAGGGCCACAATAACTAAAATCAATTTTTTATATTTTTTTACCATTTAACAGTTGTCAGCAAGTTAGAATAAAATAATTATTTATCAGAATGCAAACTGAATATGTGAAGATAAAATGAGGAGCATTTAATCTTTAGAACATAAGTTTTCTTTCTCTGGCTGGTGGTTGAATGAAGACCTCTGGGTGTTGGACTATTGGTCAGACAATTCAAACAGCATGAAATGTCATCTTGGAAAATGTAGATGACAGTTTTTATTATTTTCTGCCATTTAATGACAATGACTTTATAAAGACATCACAAGAATAATTTGTTATAATTTCTGTTTGCAGAGTGTGATATAATTGTACAGTATGTAGCTTTTGATGTACAGAGAAAAATTTTATTACAGACTTTATTACATGCTTTGAAGGAGATGCCTCCATACACAGTGTGCACTTTGCTTGCATCAAACAGGTTGATCATTAACCAAAGCTAAGGTCTGTATCATACAGCCCTCGAAAATGATAACTGAATGTATTCAATTCTATTCTGTTCTGTTTTATTTATATAGTGCCAAATCACAACAACCATTACCTCAAGGCCACCAGAAATCCCCACCAGAAATTTATACTATCAGAGAAACAACTAAAAACAGTTAATGAAATCCCAAATAAATATTTAATGACATATTTTTTTCTTATTGCTGAGGAATTGTTAGGTCACTGTCCAGTCAATCAGTCAGTCAAGTCAATTAAATCATACAGTAAGGGAAATAATTTTTGCTCACTCTCAAAGAAATGATTGTCTTGTTGCCCATTTCAGCCTTGTGCAGGTCTACAATCTTGTTCTGGTATTTCTTTGGTCTTGCCCATGGTGGTGGTGGAAAGGTTGGAACGGAAGAAATTTGTTTTGTGGACAGGTGTGCTTCACGCACATAATGTGTTGAGAGTATCTGTAATTGATTGGTTGATCGTAATCTGTGTGCAACATGGGCACACAGCTAGTCTATGGGAACCAGAAGAGCACTGAAATGGTTTAAGCCATCCCTGAAGAATTAGTCTCCTTATTGCCAAATGGGAAATTAGGAAAAGCTTTTGGTATTATAAAGTCTCATGTTTCTGTTTGGCCACTTGCAAAGAGGCGAGAGACATGCTCTTTTATTTTTTTCAAGGTCATGAGCAAGTCTTTAAAAATGTGTTTAGTTGGTCTGTGTTAAATTCATTATGCCACAATGTTTTCTCTACTTTCCAGTAAACTTTTACTGCTTTCTTTTTTTTTTGATGTATTAATGTGATTTAAATTTGGAGATGACAACCAGTTCTTCCAAACATATTCCTTTTTTCAGTTCCAGTTCTGCACACTGTGGGCTTTTGTTTCAGAAGCAGGTTTAAGAAACGTGTAACCTTATAGTTCTGTGTGACTGTGTTGGGGTGAAGTGTAGATGGAGGATGATGTGGCATTTTGCTATATAGGTGTCAAAGACCAAACTCCCTCCATCAAGGGTGTGTTAACACCTGGCATGTGTTTGGGGATAGATATAGGAGTGCCTCCTGTGCTCCAGATGTGGACTTGATGAGTTTATTAGCCACGCCTGTGTTAAATAAACTCCATCCCTGAGGTGGGAGATAGAGAAAGGAGTGATTCTACAAATTAGGCTTCATTCTCCATCCTTGCTTATTCAAGCCTGCTGGAGCCCCATTTGTCTCTGGGTCTCTCTGTGACACTTTCACTCTCTGTAACACATATACTTTCAGTTTCTTGCTCTCACAATTTACTGTACTCTTGCTTTTTTTATTCACACTGGCATGAACCAGTATGTACTTTTCTCTCCTTATCCACCAATTTTTAATCTTAGAAAAACAGACTCTCACCCAAAAACACAAACTTTCATCCAGTGAGTCATCAAATCTAAACTTATTGGATTTGAGCTTAAACTAACTTCACCCATCCCATGTGTATGAGTATGGCTTAAATCCTAATGAGATATTTCAATAAACTACTTGTCAGGTATAATTTCCTAAACATGCTAATTTGTGTAAATTGTTAATATGTAATATGAGATTCATTTCCCTTTTTTGCCTTACTGATATCCTTCTCCAAAAGATGGCAGTGTCACTCATGTAGGGGGATGGAACTTGAGTTTTACCGTATTTTCAGCTTAAGAACTATGATGGTACTGGATAATGGCACAAAATATTGGGTGTAGTCAGCTTCGAAGTATAACATTGTTGTATATAATGTGTAATCTTTTGTTTTGTTTGCATGTATTTTCTCTCAGCAATGCCTCCAGGAAGCCCAGGCCCAATCACGCGTCACGAGTCATCCGACAGTCTGGCATCAGACCACAGTGGACAGGATGATGAGGAGTGGCTCTCTCAGGTAAGGCTTCTGTTTGACTCAGCATTACACTGACTTAGTGTGAGTCAAGGACAAAGTGTTTAATAGTTTGATTTCACTTGTTCTATATTTTTCAGCATCTAATTTATATGGTCTGTAAAGTGACAAAGACTATTTTGTTAGTACTTCTACACTGTGCTATCCCAGTACCAGATATTCACATACCTTAATTACCAACAAAAGATAATATCCAATGCTTAAGGCCTATTATTATGTGATGGAATGAACAAATACCAATTCAAAGATCAATTAATGACACTTCATAGAAGAAAAGCACAATATAAAAGTAACACCTGCTTCTACACTTTATGGTGGTTTACAGGAATTAAATTAGCAATTTTTAATGCAGTTTGTGGGTCAACATTAAACAACATTGACGATTTCAGGCTGATAATGCCATTATAATATATGCTAATGATATGCAGCCTCTTTCTCATGCTTGATTGGCTTAGCCTAATCATATGATCATATTGTACTGTGTGATTGACTATACATAACCATTATCAACTGAAATGGAGAAAGTGGGGATTCCCCATATCTAGCAACTGACAGAGGTTACTGAACAGCTGGCAGTAGCTAGATAGTGACAAACTGGGGAATCCCAAATTTCAAGGTAAAAAGCCCATCTATTTATAGTAACATCAGTTCTAGGCTGCAGGCTTATTGATTAGTTGGTGATCATTGTCTAACATGTTGGTCAGGGATGACTCATGGACTCATAGTTCAGACTCTGACTCATCATTTAGCAATATTAAAGCCATACCTACTGCTCATCAATATTGCTCAAATGTAAAAAACTTGGTTGCATTATGTTTTGTACATGGTTGATTACAGTGATGTTATACAAAATTCTTTGATATCAGCAGAGTATGGGTGCATTATGTAATAATATTCGTGCAGACACATGAGTATAATGTAATGTAAATACCTGGTAAGTATGCATTATGTCTGATTTATTATTAAAGATTTTTTTACATAGAAAGACATTATTTATTATACACTTTTGTCTCTAATTTGTTTACCATGCTTTGATTTAATGAGTAGTATTAACATTTTTACTGGAATATGTGTTATATTTTTACTAACCCAGGGTTGACTAAAAGTATTTGGATAAAAGTTTAAGGCAAGGCCTCCAAATTAGGGCAAAGTAGTTTCGCAGAAGGTAATAAGATGTCTGCTGAGGGGTTTCTAAATGGGGCTGAAATGTTATCCTGACTTCCAGATTTATTTTACATTTTTATTAATCATGGGAGGAGATTACCATCAGTGGTGGGTCTTGTTTTGGAAAGCTGAGTTCAGTTTCACTAGCTACACCCAGGCCTGATAACTGCCAGACCTGCTGAATCAAGAAATCACTGAAATGGTAGTGTGATGGTCCGGAGCTGCTTTGCTGCTTCTGCACCTGGACCACTTACCGTAATTGATGGAACCATGACGTTTGCTCTCTACCAGAAAATCCTGAAGGAGAATGTCTGGCCATCAGTTCGTGCCCTGAAACTCAAGCGCACTTGGGGTTATGGAGCAGGACAATGATCCGAAACATACCAGCAAGTTCATCTCTGAATAGTTCAGAAAAAAGTAATCACAGTCTGGGCTTAAATCCAATTGAGATGCTTTGGCATGACCATAAACAACTATTCATGCTCAAAAACCCTCCAATGTGGCATTCTGCAAAAAGAGTCGGCCAAGATTCTTCCACAGCGATGTGAAAGACTCACTGCCAGTTATTGCAAATGCTTGACTGCAGTTCTTGCTGCTAAGCGTTACACAAGCAGTAACTAGGTTTAGGGGGCAAATACTTTTTCACACAGGGCCAGGTAGGTCGGGATAGCTTTTTTTATTCCCTCAATAAATGAAATTATCATTTAAAAATGTAAATTAGAGCGCAGTCGGGACATTCCTCCCAACCCAAGTGAAATTTTGCACTAAACTAATAATTCAAAAGTTGTCCTTGTCTTTATTTTATTCTGCTTTGACATTACTGTGTCTGCTTGCTTTTGTAATTGCAATAACAAATAATTTTGTTTTTCTACACTAAGAATGTTCACAGTATTTGCTCTGGGCAAATACTGTGAACATGACCTGGATTGAGTGTGCAAATCTGACACACTCACCCAGGTCTTTTCAGCTTGGTTAACACTCGTAGCACTTATCACTAGTGTCGGCAGGTAGCCTGCTACATTTTCACCATCAATAATTCCACTGCATACATAATTGATTGGTTAAAATGTACTTCGCTTAGCCAGCAGAGGCCCTTGTTCATATCTGCCATGATAGTTTGCCAGGAGCAAAACTATCCATTGCACCAACCTGTATGTTGGGTTACTTCTTGTCAGAGCAGTAATAAGAATGTATCTGTCAGTGGTTTAAGATTTAATTCTACAGCTCTTCCAGCATTAGAATGAGATGATTTGGACATAATGTTTTACTGTGAAAGAATGTAGGATATTTTAACCCTTTTTCTTCTGCATCAGTTATACAGGTTAGTTTCCTCTTTGCTTCAGTCTCTCTAGAATAGGAAGAAAAGCCACAAGATATCAAGCGTAATAGCTTTGTGGACTGAGAAATGCTAAATACATATAGGCTATATTGAATTAGAGGCTAACTACTGCTTCGTGGATTTCATTATATCATATCAGTGGCTCTCATTAGATTTTCAGTGGGCATTGTGGCATTAGGTTGGGATTTAGGATTGATCGGCCATCCCCTAATAAAATGTGAGGTTTGTGACCCTCCTTGTCCGTCCTTCAGCTCACTGCAGTGCTGTGCCATTTGCTGCCAGTCAGTGTCAGTTGCCCTTCAGCTGATTGTCAGTGGACAACAAAAACTCCTTAAAGAGTTCACTCCACCTTATAGAGTCCATTGTCTCCTAATACATAAATGTATTAGGAGACAAATAATTGGGAAGAAATGTGTCGTCTTAAAATTCCTAAGATATTAGATACAGTAACAGGAAAAAACAGGGCAAAAACAAAGGCCATAAATACATATGCCAAATACTTTATGGTCATAAATTAGCTTGGAAAGAAACTATTAAGAGCACAACAATGGACTGAGTGCAAATATCTGTTCAGCTTCTTAAGTTAATCTCAATCAATCATTTCCAAGGTCCTTAATGATAATGCATCCCAGACAAAATGGCCAAACTTACACAAAATGCTGGTCTGATATGCTTTTACTGTCTTAAAGATGAACAATGGTAATGATAGTGTAAGAGTAAAAATATTCAGGATGTCCGGGGAAACCAAAAAAAATAAAGAAAAAAACCACAGATTCACATCATTAGTGACCTATTCTAGATGCTGTTCTTGATCTCTCGATCTTGACCAGTTAGATGTTTAAGAAAGAAAAACATTATTTTACAGTGACAGAGATCTGATTTGGTTAATTTGGTGTTCAGGCTACAGCGGTATGGGCAAATCTGTGGAAACATGTTAACTGGCTGTGCCCAGCATGTCTGAAGAGGGATGGGCATTGAGGGTTGATAGTGGACTGTAACATCTGGACCTACCATGCCATTGCAAAGAGAGCACACTGGCAGCTGTCTGGCTCTGTGGCTGGGCGTGACATTGATGGTGTTAACTGGAAAAACACACACACGCGCGCGCGCAAAGTGACAATCCTCCTCCCTCCTTCTGTGGCCATATTTGCACAGCTGTGATAGACCTCATATGTATAAATGTGTCTATGTGCATATAAACAGACACACAGCATAATTGAGAGATTATTTGAGATGTTAGAACATGGAAGCCACACTGAAGCAAAATAGTCAGCAGAGTGCTGGGGTGAGGGGAGAGATAGATGTGTATGAAATAAAGATAATGAAATGTGAACAGTGAGACACCGAGAGGCATGTTAATTGCTGCAGGGATTCAAAAGTCAGAGACAGCTTGGGAGAGCAGTGAAAAGCGGGAGTCCAAGGCAGGAGATGGTTGTTCAATAAAAGCAAAGAAGAGATGGAGAATAGACGAGGCAGTAATAGTCTGATGTTTATGAGTCAGCCACTCCATAACCTTCTCCTATCCTACTTTTAGCCAGCATTAGTGCCACTCAGCTCAGGCACCCATGGACTGCCTGCCATAGCAGTGCCATCTTATTCTCCCTGTAGGCCTCACTTCAGCCTTGCTGCCATGCCGTTGCTAGTGTCACACTTCTATTAACCCTCTGGGAAGGCTTCCCATCAGGCTCCTAGCACTTCCAACACACACAAGACATTGATGAGTTCTGACATCATCGTCAGACTTTTAGTGGTACACAAGTATAGCAAGCTTTTAGTTTGATGTCATGTAACTGAGTTCATCTGAGTACTGCATGGAGTTTTTCAGTATTGGCACATAGATGCCAGATCCACCCTGTGAAATCCACCATTGATGGCTTCTCAGACAAGTTGAAAGCACTGTGTCCTTAACCAAGTGATGACAGATTAGTAGAGGAGTTTGGGTATATTTAACAGAAACATCTGTGGTTTATTAATATCTTTTCTTGAAGCTTTTCTTAAATTTTGGTTTCCAATGAGTTTTGCTGAGCTCCTAAAATTTCCTCTAGTATTTTGGTATTTGTGGCTTTTGAATGAAATCCACTGATAATATTGCTACTGGGCCAATACTGCTATATAACAAAATACATGCAAAAGTAATTATATTCCTGTCAGCTGCACTTTGTGTTTTGTGCCAGTGAGCAAATATTAGCACACTAACATCCTAAACTTACATGCTAAACATTCCGTCCTAATTATAATACTATGCATAAAGTTTATAAGAGGGTTCATCAGATACTTTCCGTCATCAGGTGTAGCTAATATTTAGTTGCATCAGCATGTTAACATTGTAACGGTTAGCTTTTATCTGGCTGCAGAGAATTTGAAGACATTGCCCAGCTATGTTTGAAAGACAAATTATTTTATCCTCTCATAAATCTTTTCACCACATTTCAGGTGGAGATTGTGACTCATACAGGCCCCCACCGGCGCCTGTGGATGGGCCCGCAGTTTCAGTTTAAGACCATTCATCCTTCAGGCCAGACCACAGTCATCTCCTCTTCATCCTCAGTGCTTCAGTCCCAGGGCCCCAGTGATGTCCAGCAGCCCCTTTTGGACTTTGACACAGATGACCTAGACCTACACAGCCGCAGGTACTTTGTATATGTTGTAGAAGTGCACACCATTTTAACAGCCTTAACACAAACAGGATCTACACGAGGAACCAGATCCAGTTTACAAGCATCAGGACCCCTAAATTAAATGTGTGTCTTTTTTTGTGTGTGTGAATGTGTGTGTACTAATGGACGCATAATAAATACGTTTAGGATCCAGCCGGTACGTTCAGAGCCAGTCAGCATGCCGGGCTCATCACGGTTGGTGGCTGATCGCCGAGGCCAGTCCAACATCATGGATGCAGGATCAGGTAAGAAACTTCACGTTGACACTTTCTGAGTACCTCCTCTTGTGCGTTGTGATACACATTTGCTTCTCCTCCTCCATCATTTTGCTACCTCATTCACATTTTGCTCCAACTGCTTCACCGATGTCTCTTATTGTCTGAAGTTGTCGGTTAAATGTGTTGTATTTTATTTACATCTTTCCTGTCAGTCACATCAGCCGAGGCTGTGACACTGTTTTTGGCTGTCATGGTGGTCATATTTACTTCCCATATTCAAGCTCAACACTGTAAATGCTTTAAGAAGTTTGATAAATTAGGTTTTTGTGACATTTAGACTTTTACCATAATTGGTTTTAAGTTGTTGACTTAAAGTACTGTGAACCCAAATAAGTTAACAGAATTCAGGAAAATTAATGTAATTGATTGTTTTAGTTTTTGTTTAAACTAATTCACTTCAAACTCAGTGTTTCAGGTGTTTAAATATTATCTGTACCCTCGTAAATGTTTAGTCGCCATGATCTGAACTTGTTATTTACCTGTTTAATAAGATTAAGTAAGGCTGCACAATTATGCCCAAAATGATAATTAGGATAATTTTTTTCAGTATTGAGATTGTGGTTATTTATTGATTTTAGTTACAAAAATGTTTAATTATGTATCATATGTAAATGTTGCTTTCACAACTGTACAGATCTTTCTATCAGAGTAAAACTGGTCATCTTTATTCACCTAAATTTAGGGCATCTCTAAGAAAACAAAAAACCCCACAAACATATATAGATATATTAATATTAGATTTTAATGTTTGATTAAAATGTAGTACTAAATTAATTGTGCAGGGTACTGTCTTCGCCTTTACATTGTGCTACATTCTTGTTAATCAGTCTTTATAAATTAGCCTTTGCAGACACATAATATAAAGTCTTTCACTTCATTCATTGTACCTGAGTGATGGATATGAATAAAATTCATAGTAAAGCTGTACTTACAGCTCTGAGATCCTTCTTTCTCCCAGTACATTTTGCAGACAGTGCAGGTATTACCACTTTGGAAAAATAATTGCATGAAGAGATACGTAACATCTTTTGACCAGTATGTTCAACATTTTCCTTAAAAATCTGTTACTCACTGTGTTTAGTGGACACACATCTTTGGCCAAATGGAATGTGATTACATTGGTGATTTCAGTGTGTTGCTTTTATGGATGTGTGAGTTGATGTTGGACGATTCCAGTTAGCAGCCATTGCATTACTTTTCTTGGCCTTCATTCATTGATTATGCTGCATTTGTGGCATTTCTTCAAGCGGTTGGATAAGTAATTTGTGTTGCTTTGTAGTGCAACACACAGCACTCTTTGCATATGATCTTCTTCTTTAATATTCACTTGCACTAATACAAAGTATTATCAAATAACAAATGATGATTGGCATAAGGGTGCAAGTTCTTCCCCTCCTGCTGTGTTAGACATTTGAATTTTGGTATATACAGTATATCTGTCTTTTAACATAGTGTTACTTGTCCAGATTAGTCTAGGAAACTTAAACTGCACGTGTAAGGGAACAGCTGTGATTGGCTGTTTTGGGGGAGAGCTTGATTTGCTCTGCGTTTTAATTTGGCAAAACATTCATTTTAAATGTAGCATGCTCATTTGATTGTAGGAAGCCAAAATTGTGATTGAGATTAAAATCAGATTAATTATGCAGCCCTAGGAATAAGATTACAGAACATTTTTTTAACTACATAACCATACCTTTTTTCTTTTTTTTTTTAATTGAAACTTCATATTTCCATTTGAACTTTTTCAAGTTTGATATTACCTGCATCACTGTAAAATAACTACTTTGGGCAGTAATTCTATTCTCAAATCCGATAAGACAATTACAAATGTAAATTATAAATGTAATTTTTACTTGTTACTTTTGTCTTGCATGAAACTTTTATGGCCACCAAAGAGTCACTCTTGGTAAGCACTGAGGTGTGTTTTCCTCAAATGTTTCACAGAGTTAAACATCACACTGCACATTACTATCTGCACCTCTGATCAGAAATATTCAGTGTGATGAACTGAGAAAGGAAAAAAAAGGGCACAGAAACATAAAATATTAAATTCAGTAGAATTTAATTACGTTAAGCATCTGGGTTTACAGTACATGATATCTGACAACTACACCAAGGCTTACAGAAGTGTTTCACAAAAAATCTGTTACAGAGTGGACTAAAATGCTGTAACATACCTACTTGGAAGTGCAGTGTTTTCATCCCAAAACAGCTGTGCTTTTAAAAGAAGCTCAGACTGATCAGTTTGTTGGTGCAAGGTTTCTGAGAGACTTGTTTCCAAGTTGTAGATGAAGGCAAAGTAGTAGTAATGACAGTGTAATAATTCTAATAATAATATCCAGGTGTAAAAATTCAGTCAGTGTAATTGGAGTTTACCTACATACTCCTTTATCTGCCATAGCAAAATGACTTTATTGCTAAAGAGCTTTCCTCTGATATTGCCTAAAACCTGAACAATCCCATTCAGGTGGATTAGGGGTCATTTACACTCTTCATTCTCCACTTTTGCTACATCCCACCATACCGAGCTGCAGATGTTGTTTTGCATTGCCATTGTATTCCAGCATATTGATATGCATGTGTGACTGAATAGGCTTGCAGAGTCTATTAGCTATTTGACAGGATTGATTTGGCTCCAAGTGATTTTTAATAGCATGGCTGCTTTAATCTGGTTATGATGTTTGATAATCCAATCACACTCAGAGGATTTCCTGTAAAATATGTCTTTTACTCTCAACACAGGCATTGTGAAAGTGTGTTTGTGAGCCTGATCTTACAGCCAGCGGGTTCAAGGAATCATCCTTTATTGCGTGACATTATATCCTGTTGTTCTGCGTTTGATAAAGGAGATAGAAAAGCGTCTGTGGCATCCGTGGCATTATCTGCTGTGTCTTGTGACAGAGTTTCATCCATCTGATCTGCCCGCACACTGACACACTGCCACCACTGGCTTTTTCAGTCAGGTGTCAAGAAATATTTGCGACTGGTGTCACAAGAAGGTGTGTCACAAATAATTTTACACATCTGATAGCGTGTCTTTTCTTGTCCCACCCTTCCCTGCTTTTCAACACATACCAAGAGGTGCTTGACACCATGTGCAGCTTTAAACTGATTAATGTAGATGTGGGTTGAACCATTATTTATTTAGTGTATTTTTTTCCCTACTGAACATGACCCCGTTCTTTGAGTCACCATATCCTGTATTTACATTATTTATATGCATGTTACAGACAGACAGACAGACAGACAGACAGACAGAAAGAAAGAAAGAAAGAAAGAAAGAAAGAAAGAAAGAAAGAAAGAAAGAAAGAAAGAAAGAAAGAAAGAAAGAAAGAATTTTAAAATTTTAAGATGTAGAATTTGAAAGATTTGGTTTCCTTGTTGTAATTGCTGCATTGGATTCAGCTTCACATATTGTACCAAACAAGTATTTTTTTCCAGTAATGTTATTGTGATTGTGATCAGTTACTGATTAATTAGCTGTTTCAAAAGCATTACCTAAATGTGCATTTGTGATGCATTAAACAACACAGTGAAATCAGACTGTTCATTTTCAGCTGAAATGGTAAATTAGGTTTGACATGCAGCAGGCACACAGATATTTAATAATTCATAGTTCCTTGCAAGGAAACAAAGAAAACTTGATTTCAATTTTAAATTCATGTCTTTATGAATTTTGTGATATGTAAAATGGAAACATATTACAGAGGCATGCATTATTGTGCTTTTCAAACCATGCCGTTTCCCTCATACAGGCTCTATGATAAAATGTAAATGCTTTTAATTTTGAAGCAAATGTTGTAAACTGTGAAATATGCACTTCTTTGTTGACCTCATTTGTGATCAGATATGCAGTTTTTGTGGTGCTAAAACAGTGTCATTGTTTAAACCTTTATAATCTCAGAATAAATACAACCTTGCAGTCTCACTGGCAAGGCTGCACTGCTATATTCTATTCTATTCAATTCTACTGGTATTGCTACTGACTACAAAGTTTCTGTTTGCTTCAGGCAGCCTGGTTACTTCCTTCTCCTTTTAAACTACAGCACTTTATCTGTCTGATCCTCCAAACCTTACTTTTCTTCTTTTTGCACCTAAGGATGTCATCAGAACCTAGGCTTACCACAGGTACCGTAGGCAGTGTATGCACTGAGGGATGATAATTGATTTGCAAAAGCTGGCACACAAAGGATAATATCAGGTTTCTCAGACCAAGGGAGGAAATGCTCCCAATTCAGCAAAGCATCTGAAAGGCCGCCATCCAGATCTGTTTAAAGAATTCAAGTTGAGTATGTTTCGATTCATAGTAACAACATCCAAATTATTATCCATCTTACATTTTTCTGAAATGCACATTATCATTTTGTTTGACACAGCTGCCGTTGTGAAGTCAACTTTGCTCTGTAGGCTGAAATGTTTGCATTGGCTAACGTTAAATGCTTATGCTAATACAGTGTAACTAATATTAGTAGGCTGCTCGGAAACCTTCCTAACATTTGACTCTTTTCAACAAAATATAATGTTAACATTTCAAAGAAATTTCAAAGAAATGTATTTTTCTTTAACTTTAAGTATGTAGAATGATTATTTTGATTTGGTATTGAATTGGGTGTAGAGGATTGTGCAATTCTGCTGGTATTGGTACTGACTGCAGAATTTCTGATATCGTGACATCCCTCCTTCCACCTCCATCTATCTTCTTCCTTCAGTGGTTCTTCTATCTCCTTTATGTTTTCTGTGTATTCTCTCACTGCTGCAGAGCAGAGAGACAGGACAGAGCCAGGCCGAGGGATGGAGGTGATGCTTATCAGTGTCTGTGTGTGTGGGTTTGGGGTTGTGTCCTGCCACTGCCATGGCGCCGCCATTATCACAGACACATATCACTTTTGTCTCACCCTCTGCAGAACTTGACTGTGTGTGGCAGAACTTGGGTTTGAAGGTGCAGACAGTTAATCTGAATTGAATTCTGACCAGTTTCAAAGTAAGCATCTGCAACTTTGGTCAGAAAAGCTGATAACTGATGAAGTTGCTGGAATCACTTTGATGCACGGTGCAAAACTTAGCAACATTTATGAAATACAAATTATGTTACCATACAGTATGTTGTTTGTTACGATAGATTCATTTGAAACCATGTCATGAAGATATGATCTTGTCATGTCATGGGAGTTCTCTCTTCATCTTATATATATAAAATATAGGATCTGTAGGTAAGTGGAGTTGCAACCCTTTTGAGACGTGAAAAAAACAAAAGCCAAAATTTGCATTTAATCCAATGGCCACTTAAATGGTGAATGGACTGATTCTTTAAACATGTCTCATTCAGCCATTCACGTACACATTCATGCAGCCACTTTTTTCTGTGCTTACGTGCTTTCTATCTAACATCCACACACATTCACACTCAGGTGCATGTATCAGGGTTCAGTATCTTGCCCTAAGTGGAGCAGCCAGGAATCAAACCACCAGCCTTCAGTTGGCTGGCTACTATGAAAGACAGGTGGGCAGTGTTTCTTCTTCATCACTGTTCGGAATCAGCTGTTCATTTTACAGTTTGATCCATTTTTTAAGCATATTGTCCACTTGTTCACAAAAAAAATGCAGTCTATTTAATAGTTAACTTGATTAGCACCTTGCTAATCAAGTTAACTAGCTGCCACTAGCATTACCTTGAGGCTCTACTCTGTCGTCCAAATATAGGGGCATCTGGTTTAATGAAAACAAGATTTTTCAGTTCAGTCAGGGAGAGAGTGTCAGGTAGGCACTTTGGTTAGCATGCATTCAACTTAAGCTTAATAAAAATTACTCACAATGTGTATCTTTAAGCTAGTTAGTGGCGGCTTCTGTCAAGCAGACACTGCACTGCACAATAATATTGTGGCTTTCTTTGTTGTCTGTGAAACGATCCTTGAATTTCCAGGGTGAAAAATGCATTCCTGCCGGTCTGTGTGTCACCTCCTTCCTGTTGTGTGTGGGTGGGAGGCTACAATCCACGCTCAATCTACAGTAGTGCAGATACACTATTGTATTGGATGTCAGTGATGCCTTTTATATTTCTAAGCCAGTAATGCAGTTTTAAGTTGTAAGTAATCTCTTTAAATTATTGATTTAAAAAAACTGAACTCTACTGGGATTACCATCTGTTTCAACTCTAACTGTAACATAATACAGTTAGTTTGTATTCTAAATATGCCAAACTGTATATATATGTGTGTGTGTGTGTGTTATATCAGCCTTAAAAAAATTTGTACTGTACTGCATTAAGACTTGTCGTGACACTAACTCAGAATTCAGAAGTATAGTCCAGCCCCATTTTTATGCTTCCAGTTCAACTTTGACTGTTTTTGCAGTGAACAACTTCTGTCATCTTTGGCATATGTGTGGCATATGTGTCTTACACGCTCTTTGCAAGTTTCAAGTGTTGAATTACAACATGATGGTAATTTAGAAAATTTTGGTCCAGAACAGTCCAGACGGATGATGCTTTAGAGCGGGCCTGCTGTATGAGCATACAGAGTCACAATCAGATCATTCACCGTGCTCGTGGTGTCTGGTTTTAAAAAGCTACGATAGTGGCATGGAGAACTCTGCTCAGAGTTATCACAATGTTTCTGACAATATGCCATGACGCAGTTTTGCATCAGGTGAAACAATATAGTATATAGTATTATAGTATAGTTAAGTGTGCAACATCTGAAGCGCATATGTGCTTATGTACTGTCATATGAATTGTCATCACATCAGAAATATATCCACAGGCAAACCTTAAAACCATGTGAATATATACAGTACCAGTCAAAAGTTTGGACACAAACTAAAACACTACTGTATGTCTGGAATGCACATTTGTTACAAGGAAAATTATCATTCACTTGTGACATTGCATATGAAATACAAAAACATGAATGCCCGCAGGTGTAAAATATTGCACTCATGAGGCTATATCTGACTTTATAACCTGTGAAATGAGGTTTATGTCTCTGTCTGTATGCCCTAAATTAAAAAAAAAAGTATTCAGTACACTGACAGGGATTCTGTCATTACTTTTGTGACATAAATAAAAGTCTGTGGCATGTTTTCTAACCATGTCTGTGAAACTAAAACAATTTCTTTGAGAGTCCTCAGGCCCTGTGAGTTCATAAAGCTGCAGCTCTTCCTACAGTGACTCACTTACAGTCAGTCAGTCTCCCCAGTGTCTGCTCGCATCTTATCTCAGCCCATACACTCTGCTTATCTCTGCCTTCCCTGAGGTGATGGGACGCCGTCTGCATGGGACACACTCACGCACACTCTCACACACACAGAAAGTGATGTACAGTGCTTCCAGTTGTGACTTCTTGATCCAGCATGTCTGTCTTTAACAGAGGGGACAGAGGAGCACAACAGCAACACTACTGTCTCACTTTCCACCAGCTGCAAAACACAGAATGAATGTGTTGCTGGTATCAATACTCCCTATCTGCACCCCAAGCCTTGCTATGTGTGTTTTAGTGTATGTGTAGAGGCAGCCTCAATCCCAGCTAGACTACACAGTGGCATTTGTGGCCCAGGAGGTCATATCAAGAAAGAAAGAAAAGGAGACAGACCAGAAAGGGAGATAACACAAGACTGAAAGAAAGTCTATTTAATCTTACCTGTGTGTATGCGTGTGCGTGCGTGTGTGTGCGCACACATGTGCACGTGCACTGATAAATCTCCCAGTCCCCGTCCACACTACTGTAGTTGTGTTTTGACTCTGTAAAGAAAGACACCCTGCTCCACAACAGGAAACAACACAAAAGCCTCGTCTGTAGCATCAGCCATGTTGTTGTTTTTGTTGTTGTCATCCTTGGCGCGTGTGTACGTACATCCTTGTCTTTGTCGCCACGTCTCTGCCTCACTGCTTTTAATCTGTATATGTGTGTGTCTGTGAAAATTATCTGTGGTGGTGAATCAGTGATAGTGTGTTAGCTGGCGGCAGAGCTGAGCAGGCAGGACAAGATGAAGCCGGCTTATCAGAGAATGCTGAAGACACTTCAGAGCACTACTGGACTTTGGCACTGGTCTGTGTGTGTGTGTGTGTGTGTGTGTGTGTGTGTGTGTGTGTGTGTGTGTGTGTGTGTGTGTGTGTGTGTGTGTGTGTGTGTGTGTGTGTGTGCGCGTGTGTGTGTGAGAGAGAGAGAACAGAACAATATACGAGTCTCAGACCAGTGTAGACAACTCAAATGTGATCATTTTTTTTGCAGAATCTTTAATTTCCAAAGCTCTACTCAAATGTTCTTGACAAAAAGTGGTGTCACTTACACTGTGTGTGCTCTTCATCTAACCTATATGTACAGACATGTGTGCTGTATGTTTGTCCTTGTTGTAACTTCAGTCTAGTGTGTGTCAGTCCATTCGCAACATCCTGTGAAGCAGTGAATTAATCAGTGTGGGATCAGCAGTTGTCAGCCATTAGACACATCCACCCCACATTATCACAGCTCAGTTACCACCACTGTCTGTAAGAGTGTGTGTGTGTGTGCATACTGGGGGTGTTGCTTTCACTCAAAAGTGAAATGTTAGTAAAGTGCTGTTCCATCATCTGGTTTCCAAATTCTAAGAGTAGAACACAAAAGATATTGTGAATTAATGCCTTTTCCTAAATTGCCATCCTATTTATTTATTTGCACAAACTGAAAATGCAATGAAAAGTTTCCGGTCCTCTACTGAAGAACTGAACGTCATTGTACACTTCACAAAAAAATAAAGGAACCCTTTTTTAGTCAGAGTGTAGCATCAAGTCATGTGCTCAGCTAATTAGCAGAGAGGGTTGTTAATCAGTTTCAGCTGCTTTAGTGTTAGTTAAATGAACAACAGGTGCACTAGAGGGGCAACAATGGTTTTGCAGGTGGGGGGGGGGGGGGCACTGACATTTTTTCACTAGTCATCTTTTCTGATTTTTCAGTAGTTTTGCACTTGGCTAGGGTCAGTGTCATTACTGGTAGCACGAGGCCATACCTGGACCATACAGCAGCTGCACAGGTAGACCAGCTCCTCCAGGATGGCACATCATTACGTGCCATTACCAGGAGGTTTGCTGCATCTCCCAGCACAGTCTCCAGAGCACGGAGGAGATTCCAGGAGACAGGTGACTGGACAGAGCCGTAGAAGGTCCTTAACCCATCAGCAAGACCCGGTATCTGCACCTTTGTGCAGATAACCAGTTATACGTATAATTTCTCCCAGTTATAAATACAGAATTGTACTTAAAATCCACATTAATCTTTGCAAATGGTCTCCCTCCCTCTTACATTAAGGGATTGTTGTCTCCATACTACTAAAAGACCAGAGCTCCTCACACCTGTCATTGTCTCTTCTAAGCTCTAAGGACTGAATGCTGAGAGAGCAGGGCTTTTTTCTATACCTGCTCTAAATCTTTAGAAATTTCTGGCCTTAAATGTTGGTTCACATCTTTACCTAGAGCAGGGATCCTCAAATCCAGGCCTCGAGGTCTGGTGTCCTGCAGGTTTTAGATGTGTCCTTGATCCAACACACCTGATTCAAATGGCTGAATGACCTCCTCAGTATACAGTCAAGTTCTCCAGAGTCCTGCTAATGACTTCTATATTTGACTCAGGTGTGTTGAAGCAGAGACACATCTAAAACCTGCAGGACACCGGACCTCGAGGCCTGGATTTGAGGATCCCTGCTCTAGAGTGTGGTCAGAATATAAAGTGCAATTATGGCAGAGTTAGGACCCAAAATGCAGGACTCGGCAAATAAACTTTAAGTGGCTTTAATGTTGAGGTTTGCAGGCAACATACAGAATCCTTCAAAGAACTGAACCTGGTAGAACAATCCACAACTCAGGCTCTCCAGGCAAAAACAAGGAACAGATGGGCACACCACCACGAGGAGAGCTGCTGATGGCAACACGACAAAGAACTGACAAAAACACAGACAATAAATACAGAAGGGATAACGGGAAGAGAGTGGAAACAGGAAAACAGGTGGACAGAATCACACAAACGAGACAAGGGGAAGCCAAACTGAGCGCAATCAGCATGAAACAAGAGACTATCAAAATAAGACAGAAAGTGTGTAACAGAAATATAGACGTGGGGAGACAAACACACTGAGAAAAACCCACAAAACACTAACAGAACCTAAATACTCACAAACTGAAACACTGAAACTGAAAATATTGGACCAAAGGCCCAGGACCATGACAGTTAATGCTTTAAAATTAAAGCACTATACGAATGAATGCATCTTATAAAAGAACTTCAAGTGATCACTAAGAATAGAAAATATGTTTCTTTTTTGTATTTTTGGCCACAGCGGCTTTTTGACAGTGGAGAGAGACAGGAAATGGGGGAAAGATACAGGGGAAGACACGCGGGCAAATCGGCGCCGGGCCGGGACGCGAAACCGCGCTGCCCGCACCGCAACGCGGCATATGTATGTGGTCGCCGGCTTCACCGCTAAGCCACCCAGGCGCCGAAAATATGTTCTTTTTAGCATTTTTGTGCTCTTTTACATATCATTAATTAGTGGTTACCTGTGCCTGTATATTCCACCTTTAAATAGTTGTAGCTTACTAACCATCTGGCCATCTCTACCCACCTCGGGTTATACCATTGAGAAGAATGAAAATTTGGATCACCTGATTTTTATTCATTCATCCATCCATCTCATCCACTTCATTGGGGGCTTGAGCTTACCCCATCTGCCATGTGGTGAGGTGGGGTACAGAACAGGTTGCCAGTCAATCACAGGACCAAAACAGAGGGACAGACAAGCATTCACATTCACACCCATGACCATTTTAGAATCACAAGTTAACCTAACAAGCATGTATCTGGATTGGGGATGAAGCCAGTTTACCTGGAGTGAACAGACGCACGCACGTAAAGATCTTACAAACTCCACGCAGACAGGTCTCGGCCAGTGGATAGATTCAAACCCAGGACCTTCTTGCTGTGAGGTATCAGTGCTAACCAGTGTGTGGATACGTTATAAGTTAAGAAAGATTCAAAGAACAAATGTTGCACCGATCACTGTTCAGTATGACCTCCAGTCAATGAACTAAAAGAGGCACAAACACTAGAACGTTTCAGGCATCTTTCATGTCAGTTTCTGTATCCATTAATGCACCTGTTTAGACCGCCAACACAGGACCTCATTGTCCTGGTGACCCTCCACCTCTCTACCACCATTAGCACCACCCTGAGGCGAGAGGGGGGCGTTCCCTGTGTCGTTTTCACCGATGCAGGAGTAGGAAGAAAGAGTGGGCCGTGAATGACGGCATAAAAAGACAAGGATGGAGATTTGTTTCCCCCTAAAACACATACACAACCACACACACAGACCTTCTCAGACACAAACTTTGTCTGCCATCTTTCCCTCCTCTTCTCTCTCTCTCTCCTCTCCCCTTCATACTTGAGCAGCCATTTAAAAGACTAGGCACCTGTGTCATGGTATTCTGTCTCTCTTTCCTTTTCTAATACACACATACCCCAGAAACCTATACCCCACAATTACCTTCCAGCCTCATAAAGGGCCCTTGTATTTTTGTGCTATAACGGTCGCGCTGACAACAGTGATCATGAAGGCCAGAAAGATGCCTGGCCATCCGATCTCTTCCTTAAAGACAAATACCCTCATTTCCCGGGAACCCCCCCACCACTCCCCACCTCTCCATTCTTCCTCTTCTGATTTATTTTCATCACTAGGCACCTTTGTCACCTTGCTGCCACTCTGCCCCTCCACCCCATCCAGTCCATCGCTCAGGGTGTCTTTGGTGACCTGTTGGCTGGTGACAGCACATAACAACCGATCTCAGCATTCATCGCGGCTCCTTTTGTTTTTTGTCATCACCAGCAATCAGGCGAAGGGGAAACACTGAGCTTTATCAGGAAGAGAAAAAGGAAGAAAAATTATCTGCTGGAAAATCTGAAAGAGAAAGAAGCGAAGTTAAGACAAGTAACGAGTGATTTAAAATGTGGTTTACCTGCTGGTCTTGGAATTCCTTGAATATCTTTCTTAATATCTAATAGACCGAAAACTGCGATTACACTGAAACTCAGTGAAATGTACCTAACTGAGCTCTCTGCATAGAGTTTATTGATCAGTATTCGTAGCATTTGATTAGGGAAATTTAAAAGAACATTTTGTATAATTGCGTTGAGTTGCTGCAAGTCAAAAAGTTCCAAAGGAGATGTGTTTTATTCTCAGCTGTCCTTTGGATCCTTTCTAACTATACTGTAGTTGGCTTGTAGAATAATCAGTGCAGATGCTTTAAATGATTAAACTGCTTGTTCTATTTGACCAATGGTCCTAACGTAACATAGAAGCTTGAATCAGTGAATTTCAGATATTTTTGTTTAACAAATAATTCATTTATTTACTTTGGATCGCCTAGTTTATTAATCAGCCAGTTGAGCCTGCACTCATTGTAGCCAAGTCGAAAAGCAGACTCTCTGAAGAGTCTCTGTTTGACAAATTGTTCATAAGCATATCTTTCTCTTCTTTCTTTTCTGCTCCTCTTTTTCCATTTTCTGTCTTTACTCTTTTTTTATCTCGTCTGAGTCTTAAACATTGTCATGCTTTAAGTCTTCAGGAAGTGCGTTCACTTACGTATGTACACGTGTGAGTGTGAAAGTTTGGGGACCACAGGGCAGGACACATGTAGAGATTTATGGCAAGTGTGTGTGTATGACTGAGAGAGATCAGGGGTGTGACAAGGATTGATGCGGGTGAGTGCTGATCAGGTTTTTGTGCTGCTCTTATCTTTCTCTCTTTCTGTGTTTTTGTGTTGCTGCACTTTTAATCTGTGAGAGATGAAATGCCCTCCAGCATTAGTGATATACTGCAAGTGCATGTGTGCCTCTGTGTGTGTGTGTGTGTCTGTGTGCAGTGCCAGAGGGCAGTGAAGACTGAGCAGCTGCTCTTTATAGTGACTGAACGGACACCAATGTGTCGGGCATCTGCCACGTGTTCACCCTACTGCCTACCAAATGGAGTGTGCGTGTGTGTGTGTGTGTGTGTGTGTGTGTGTGTGTGTGTGTGTGTGTGTGTGTGTGTGTGTGTGTGTGTGTGTGTGTGTGTGTGTGTGTGTGTGTTGGAAAGTGAGAGGAGCTGTGTTGGTGCGTGTTATCGTGTCCTGTCCTCCCAGTGTTTTCATTATTGTGTATAGCGCTTCTTATATTGTAGTTGAATATAGATTTATTCACTTTTAATTGCAACTTGGCAAAAAGGATATTTATGAATGTGGTTTTTGCATGCGTGTGTTTGTGTATCTGTCGAGCTGCTGCTGATACAGGGGAATATGTAAATATGCGTGTGCAGTGTGAAAACATTCACAAATACATGTATGACACATTAGCTTGTTACAGGGCAGCGGTGTGTCCCAGTGTGAGTGGTGAGGGGCGGGGGTTGCTGTTGGTGCCACCCTTCCATTCCCATGACCTCAATCTGCGATGGGCACCCTGCCAGGCTGCCCATCCCTCTGTCTGCTAGGCCTACCGCAACTTCCAAGATGTGAAGGGGAAGTAATGGAACATCCGTACTGTGACCTCACACACACTTTAATCCTCACAGGCACTAATCAGTGTCATCTTTATGGGCTTGTATGAGCAAGATTTGTAGTGTCAACACACCCAGATAGCCATATGCACATGCAGATTAGATGAAATTGCCATTTGCACAAAGAATAATGCCAACAGCAGGAGCGTGTCTGTTAATCACACAGAAATCACAAATGCATCTTTTTTTTCTTTTTTTTTCTCTTTTAGAATAAATTAAAAACAGTTATGGAACAGGTAGCTCAAATCAGCAATATGATTGGCTGTTAGCCACATACACAGACGATGCTCTCTAATTCTTTTCCCTTCAATTCAGGTTTGTTCAGCATTACATGGTTAGAAACAAATTAAATATCATGAAAAAAGACAGTCCTGTCTGGTCAGTCCCCTCTCACCAAGCTGGAATGCACAGAGACTGCTGAAAAAATAGGGTCAGTTTTGTCCAGCATGCAGTTAATGAAGAGACCTTATTTCATTTGGGAGGTCATAACTAAAGCATAGCTCGCTTTCTTCTGGCTAATGTTTTCAAACGGCTTTCGTTAGCTAGCCCCCCTAGGTGATGAATTGCTAGCTAACTTCAATCCATCCATGCATTTTCATCCACTTAGGCTTTTGGAGAAGCTTACATTTCACCATATTTTATTTATTTCCAGAAGATATCCAGGAATTTAATTTTAAAAAATTACAGCAAAAAAAATGCATTTAAGTGTCCTCAAGCACATTCTTCATCAATATCATTTAAGCAGTGAATCCATAATTGACATCTGACTAACTGACCACATTTATCATAATGAATTAATTAAGACAGATATTTAAAATGTGAGTAATTGCAGCTTTCTTGTTTTAAATCATTACTGATTAAAGCAACAGTCCAAACACATTTACACATGTCATCAATGACTCTGGAAATGCTGATAATTTACTGGGTTTTTGGACAGATAATCAGCTACACATTTAATAAATGCCATGTTCTATGCATTAGAACTTTTCCAAAGATAGTAGTTGAAACTGAGGTGAACATTTTCTGCAGGTTGTAGACTTTCATTCACAATAACTGCATTGTGAATGACAGAATGGTTGTTAGAATGACCCATCAGCCATAGCTGAAAACAGTAAATACAGCATCTGTGTGCTTTTCAGAATCCCTACTGCTCAGCTCATGGATTACAGTATAGTTCTTTACTGTGACACGGTTCCATGGCACCCCCTCTGTCTATTTTTATTCTTTTTCTCCTTCTCTCCCTCCACCCACTGGGGACAACACAGCACATTGTCATCAGAAGTGACACATCTTTCTCTCTCTTTGCCCTCGCTGCTTTCTTTCTTTCCATCTGTTCCTTTCTCCCTTCCCTTCTTTCCATCTTTCTCCCTCTGCACTTTCCTCTTCCGCTCTCTGACACTAACCCTCTCTGACAGTGTCTCCATGCTGTCGCGCACTATATCCACCTCTGAGAGGTGTTAAAACACTTCACACTCACACACAGGCACACGCACACACACACAGCGTCACTCTAGATCCCGTAAGGTATCGATCTGCCGGAATGCTCACCCTAATAGGATTTTTACACCTAAGCATCAGAGATGCCTAATGCATTGCATCACATCTAATGTGGGCACACACACTTTCTGAATGCACACTTTCATACACAGAGATAATTACATGAGCTGCTGAGCCTCGCTGGCAAGTGTGGTAAAAATGAATAGAGGAAAGAGGGGTAGATGCACTCAGCATCATATGCATCTGACTCCCTCAGCATCTGACTCATGTCACAAATGTTCAGACTGTCTCTACATCACACACACTCCACTTCTCTACTTCTGACTGTAAAATTCATTAATCTCTTCATAGTGCTTTATGAGTCTCTCCAATATTTTAGAAGAGGACTCCTCTCATGGTGTCATGAAGATAAACAATATCAAAACCATCCCCTATTGGGTCGGTCCCCAGAGCTGCCACACAGCTCTGACCTGATGGGGCACGGACATGGGACCTCTGCAGGGGTGTCCTGTGGTTTCGGGGCACCTGGGTGTTGGTAGTGGATCCTTTGGGTCCTGAGGGTTGGGCGGAGAGGCCTCCATGGGTTGGATTCAATCCAAGGGCCCAGATCGGTGCCTTGGATGTGGTATATGTTCTGGGACCAATCTTTTAGAAATCGTGACTTTGGTGGGCTGTCACTTTGGACTCCACACCTGCAGAGTTTCATCGTTTTGCATAAATGCAATTGGCCGTCCATTCAAAAGTGCAACTACCTCTCAACTGCACTGGCCGCAGCTTATCTTTACTTCTCATAAATATGTATTGAACGTGTCCTCATTAATATTTCTTTACCAGCAAATGTAGCTTACTACCTAAAAAGGAAACTAAAAATGAAACACCTGCAGGTCTCTGCATTAAAGCAGAATTGTGATAATAAGCAAAACTTAGAAGTTGCCAAGTTAACTGAATAGTTAAGCGCATACAGTAAGTTATCCATTTAACCATTTTAGTCTCAGATTAACGTTTCCATCTTGTGCCTGGACGCAAGGTGTAAATGTTAAAGTTTGAAGTACAGAAGGTTTCAACAGACTTTTTTTAACTGGGAACAAAAATGCAAATATATTATTACCCCGCTCAATCAAAATATTTCATGACTGTTGCTTTGGCTGGAAAACAAAAGCTCTCTTCGACTTTCAAAAGTCCTATTTCTCAGTTCTCTTTTATTCCTTTATCTTCATTGCCTCTTTCCTTCCTTTTGTTTTTCTCGGTGGCACCTCAGGCTGACCAGTTGGAGGCCTACTGCAGGCTCATTTCCTCAGCAGGTGTGTGTGCTTTTCTCATCGTCTGTGTGTGTGTGTGTGCATGCATGTATGGAAGCATGTATGTGAGTGCACATTCACATAGATACTATCTGTTCACCTGCTTCTCCCGAGCCACAGAGGAAGCCATTGTGTATTGATTCTAAAAAGCTATAGACCAACCCCCCTCCAGGTGACAACAGGTGGTGTGTGTGTGTGTGTGTGTGTGTGTGTGTGTGTGTGTGTGTGTGTGTGTGTGTGTGTGTGTGTGTGTGTGTGTGTAGAAGGATAATATCAAGGAGGATATTGTTTGTGCTATGGTGAGGGGGGGGTTGAAGGGAGAGGGGAAGAGGTACCGCTTTTCTCTCCTCACCTGGAAATTATGTCCTGCCACCATTTTACTAGAGCGTGTTTCCAATCACTGCAGGAACGTGAGAAATGTCCGCTTGGGAATTCCTCCTCAACTTCCTGTCTGTCTCTCTCTTCTTTTTTGTGCGTATGTGCCTGTAAGAGAGACGGGGGAGAGGAAAAGAGTCTGATTATGAATAAAAGTAAAAATAATTTTTTTAAAAACTGATTAGTTTTTTTACTCACAGCACTGTATACTTAAGGATTTAGCAATTATTTTCTTTAACTTTTCATCTTCTATTTAGAAGCTCAGTTCATGCACGTAATAGAATTAGAATAGAATCCTTCCTCCACACTAATGCAGTGGAGGTGGGTGGAAGTAGAATTCATTTGGGCTGTACTTTTTAAAACTATCTGGGATGTGTTTTTGTGCCGAATCTTTTATTCTTTTACTCTTTTGCTGTTTTCCTGGAAAAAAGTTACACAGGAAAACAGTTTTATGCTGCAGGAAGCATTTTAAATTAAGCTTCTTTTTAGTTGGAGGTCAGTTTCAGGATGGCAAAGCTTAGTTTGCCATTAATTTCTTTGGGGTGAAAACAGAGCTTCTTCAAGGTTCACCTCTGGGACAGTTATTTTGGTACTGTTTCCCCCATTTACATCATCCGAATTCATTAGCACTTTCTGCTCAAAATATTGCAGATGTCTTTTCTGTGCCTCACTGTTATTTTTTTAGGAGGAGACAGAAAATCAAGGAGGCAGCATCAGCAAAACAACCATCTGCAGAGAAACAAGTGATGGGGAAAAGAGGCTAAGACGGGAAACACACACATCTGTCTCTCTCATAGACAAACACACACACATATTTAGACAGAGGCATGGCCTAAGTGATGTGCAGCAATAGTGGCAGCACTAGTGCATGTTAGCATGTTGTGGCTGTGGAGCCTTGCATCTTTTGCTGAAGATCATGGCAGAGGCAAAGTGACAGCTTTCTTAGACAGAGCTGCTTCCCTTTGTTCTTTTCTTGCTGTTTCTCTAGTTTGTTGGATATGTTTCGACAGAGGGAGTGTGTGTGGGTGTGTTTGTTGCCAGACTGAGCAGGTATTTCAGCAGATTTGAAGGACCGTCTGCTTGCTATTTTGTCTGTTCTGCAACTTTAGCTGTCCATGTCCATATTCTCTCTCTAATCTCCACTCGCTCATAGTTTTGGTCTCTCTTTGTAGTTTTGAAAGCTTTCATCACCAGCCATCCCCTGTTCATGTTTCACTCCTTCACTGACTACTACTTCTTCCATCTCACTTCTTGTAAAGTCTCTCCATTGCTGTTATCAGCAGCACAGGAAGCTGTTGTTTCCACAGCACTGTAAGTTAACATCCATCTATCTGATGACAAGAGGAAAGACTCCAGATGTGAACAGCTCTTTGCATCCATCCCTCTCTCAGTCTATTTTCCTGCTTTTCTTTTCATTAACTTTCTCCCCCAGTCAGACAACAGTGTCTGAATTACCGAGCCTGCATGCTCGAGACATTAAGCTTGATGGTTTGAACCAATTTCTGGCACCAGTGCTGGCCTGTTATTAAAGATTAGATCTGCCCCCGTCAGCTTGATGGATAATATCATTTTGGTATCCTTGGTTTCAAACTCAGTTTCTGTCCAGTCGCCCAAATTTGGTTTTTAGAAGCTTCTAAGTGTAAAATTAAGGGTAGCGGACAATCATTTTGCTTACTTATTTTTTCCAGCACGAACATGTACATTTGAATAAAAAAATAATACCAATAGCATTGGGCAATATATACTGCCAGTACATTAAAACTATCAAGAGAATGATTTTGCAATCATAGACAACTAATATGATTCCAGAAATGGAGGAGATAAGGAAAGTGGCTCTACTAACAGCAATGTGCAAACAACTGAGGTATAAGAGTCACCTCCCCTATACCATTACCAAGTGTATGGCATTGACTATTTCCCAAGATGCCACCTTTCACCATACTCACTTTGTTTGTACGCACAGAGATGCCTGTTTTATGGACACCACACACAGCCATATTATCAATACCACAGAAGGAAAAAATCTGAAAGGTAAGCTAGATGCCTCATTTGTGTATGTATAACTACACGTGCGAGCGTGTTCCATATAGGGTGCTCATATTGAGTGAAAATGCCAGCGTGGTTTTCAGTTTAGGCCGGAAATGTATTCAGAAGCGTAACACGTATGGAGAGACCTCGCTGCACACTAAGCACACACTCAACATGTGTTTCCAATGAAAGCCATGCATGTATGGGAGAGCTGCTCAGCCATACAGTATGAGGTCAACTGGCTGTGTGTATGCATGTGGTGAATACTGTTAGTGTGTGTGTCTGCATACATGTTTGTAGTTCAAATGATCATTTTGACCACTGTCATACCTATGAGAATGGAAAGGCACACACACACACACACACACTCTCAAACACGCACGTACAGTGGACAATTGTGTGTTTATGTTTGTGCATATTACTGGTACTTGCAATTAACAGCAGCAGTGAAACTCTTACACAGTTTTAGTTTCTCTACCTGGCTTGTGTTTGTATTCTTGATTTTGTGTGTGTGTGTGTGTGTGTGTGTGTGTGTGTGTGTGTGTGTGTGTGTGTGTGTGTGTTGTGTGTGTGTGTGTGGTGTGTGTCTTGGCCATTGCGTACATGTGTGTGTCATCAGCCACTGGGCTAACAAACACACTTAATACAATTATCCACAGCAAAGACAAGAAAGGAGACAGGCGGCACCTCAGAAGGTACCCTGTCCTGGTGTGTATATATGTGTGTGTGTGTGTGTGTGAGTGTGTGTATGTGTGCAGTCGGGGGGGTGATGTTGTCACTGGCAGCTAGTCTTGGCATTTCCACGCCTGGCTTCCACTGTAGTGTTTCCATCCTTCCCTCCAGTACCCCTGAAATCCCTGTCTTCTCTTGTAATTGGGGCTTTCCCTTATAATTAGTCCATCCTTGCCTCCCATCTTCCTCCCCTCAAGGAGAGGCCTATTACCATGGCACCTCGGCCCCCATAACAAGCACCCTTTCCCCCTACGGCAGCGGCACTGCCCCCCTGAGGTGTTGGGAGTGAGGGGTTAGCTTAGCATCATTGCTAACTAGGCTGTAGAGTCTCAGAGCGAGCCCTGGCGCCACATCCCCACTGGTCAGCTCTTGTACTAATCCAATAAACGAGCTGTTGTGGGAGGGCAAGTGTCACACACTCTGAATGCCCATATACACACACTTCCACATACACACAAGCTTTAGACATACACTCCGAGGTCCAAAGTTGTGACAGGCCCGCTGCTTAATTGTGTTTCTGTCTGTTCCCATCTCCTCTCTTCAGGGTTCAGAGAAATTCCTCAACCAGTGGGCCGAACTCAACCTTGCATTTGTGTTGTGTGTAGGTTGGCATGTATGTTTTCTCTTTTTTTTCTGCTTTTCTCTCTATACAGTTTTTTTTTTTTTTTTTTTCCAAAACATTTTAGTGCTCTAGTACACCTAATCATCTTCTCCATGCTAAATGAAAGACCTTTCCAGAATGAAGGATTTATAGTTTGACTGATTTCACCCTAAGAATGCAGCCTTTCCTAATCTTTCCCTTCACAATCCAGTAAATCACGTACCGGGTTAGGTTTGATGTAGTTTGTTTTGGGCCATCACATTTACTTCACCAATACATACAGTATGCACTCCTGGGTTTATGCCAATCCCACAAAGGCTTGTAACAGATGCTGCTTCTCCTGTAGGGACTCAAATGTCTTGGTCTCAGAACCCTGCATACCAATATGTTAACAGTGAAATACGGTAAGTAGCTTGTTTATAGTAGTCAGGTGCCTCTAACTGCTACCTTTGTCCCTCACCTGAAACTTGATAAGTAGTAAAAACTGTAACTGTTGATTACTGGCAAGTTAAGTGTTGTCTTAATTCCCATTTTAACCATCTTAGTGTATCTAAAATCTAATATAGCTTTTTAAACTGGAGAAATCTAATAAGATCTTACTCCATATTACCCAATGTGTCTTTAGCCAGCTGTAACCAACACTGAAGTCTGATCTGTTCAGGCTAAGAGAAACAGCTTGAACTGCTTGCGCCCTGCAGACTCTTTCCAGCTCACGGTTGTTTTCCAGGACAAACTTAACAAAATTTTCAAACTGCAACTGTTATCAAAAGCTGATGGCAAAAATAATTTCCAACATATTAAACCCTTAAAGAGGAACTTCTGACTGAATAACCAACATCCTCTTCATGCAGGAAGCAGCAGGCTTTATGGGAAATGTGTACTTAATTTACTGAAACACTGGCACTGACATTACTAGTGGAACTATATAGTCTGCCAATCTTTTCAGGCAACATACTTTTTGGTTGCATGCAGTTCATTTGTCATTGACATGTTAATGTTTTATGCCTCATGTAGCACCTTTTAAACAATGGCCATTAAAAAACAAACAAAATAAAAGCACTAATAGCAACTTAGTTGCTGACTTTGGAGATTAGGATATTACTTGGACAAGAGCTGCATGATCGCTGAGAAAATTCAACCGGTGCAAAATTCGTAGAAGCAGTTCAAGAGGTGTTTGTGGTGTTTTGGCTAAAATCAAGCATATCCCAACTCATGAAGCTCTTTGGCATCTTACTTTCCCTGTAATTGTATGTGAAAATATGTGAAAATGAATGAGGTCACAGAAACCTGTAAAATACTAAGATCCCTGGGTTCTTCATGTGCCAATTTATTTCATTTAGTTTTAACCTAAATATTTTTTCTTAATTCTCTTGAAGAAGAGCAGCTGCGTTGTTCAATGTCTGATAAACAAATATGAGTTAATGAAGCAGTAAGAAGTTTTTCTCTCCAAATCAGGAACACATGGTAGACACGCATGAACAAACACACCCATGTAAGAACTCACTGATGACACACAAGCCCACAAAAAACAGATTCTCAGGCTTTCTGTTGTGTGTGCTGATATAGCTCAGTGACTACAAAGGCGCCTGAGGAAGTGGGAACTTCTCACTTGAGTTTCACATTTGCTTTCTTTCTTTTTTCTTTCTCATTTTTTCTCCTTTCTTTGTTTCCTGTTTTCTTTATGATGCCTGCAACATGGACACAGGTATTGTCATCCTGAGCCAAAGCCTGAAGCCAGTGCTCATGGCACACTTAAGATTCATACCCACATACGCATAACACATGACACAATCTCACCACAGGAAAAGCCCTGAGCCAGAACAGGCAGGAAAACTCTGGAAAACCAGGATACAATTTGGCACTTATGGAGCCTAAACGATTTCCTCCTGGGCGTTGGGCTCTGTCCTACTGGGAAAAGCCAAAAGACCGGCAGAGTAAATTACATCCGGGAAAATGTTTATGCAGCACACTCAGCTCCCTCGCTTTTTACTCACAAATGAGTGATTATTCGTCTACTCTTAACCTCTGAGAAAGAGGGGGTTGATGGAGAGGGGGAGATTCTTTCCATCATTAGCCTTTGGAAGTGGAGGCTGCTGGCATAGGTTACCCTCTTTGTCACAATGTGAGCTTCCTATTTGGCAGTACTGAAGGTGTTTGGAGAACTTTGCAAAAATGTTGAGCCTACTTTCTTAAACAGCACTGGTTATGCAGGAGACGGTGGGTACTTGGGGAAAGTGTTCATGTACACACATGCGCACACACACACACACACACACACACACACACACACACACATGGTTATTCGGTGTTCAGCCCACTCCTGTTTAATCTGAGTGTACTCCCACCAGGACCAGTCATACAGAAAGTCACACTTTAAAAGTTTTGTTTCTCACAGGCTAAACGCTAAAGTCCACAGATGGTGGAATCCTTTAATTTGATGGTTCAAAGGTAATAAATTGACTTGTATGCCAAAGAAAACCAAAGAAAAACCTCGGTCATCCCTAAATATACCTACAACTGGTTGGGAAAGTGGATTTTTTATTTTTATTTATTTATTTATTTATTCTTATTATTTTTTTTTTGTTTTTTTGTTTGTTTTTTTTTGGGGGGGGGGGTGCAACCCAAGGGAATTATGAATTGATATACAAGTCTAGGTATTTATATTTATTTAATCATTATTCATACTTATAACAAATGGTAGAATTCTAGGAATGTCAGGTGTGCCCTCCAGATCTGACATTCACTCAAATCACTCAAATGTCAACTTTTCTCCTCTATGCTCACAGTGTAAAAACTTTGTCAGTGGTACCTACAGTTTGTCTTCTGTCGAGCAGCTTGTTTCTGATCGGTGGATTCAAATTCAGACGTATGAGGCAGTTCAAATTATAGGCAGTTAGTGCCAATGTTATTTTATTTTTTCTGCAATTAAACTTGTTTTGCAAATTAAGTCCAATTTTGGCACTTTACTGAGAATTTGAGCCATTTTGCATTTCAGTTTTATTTTCCTGTTTCAGCTTTTTAAGCTATTTTAAACACTTCCAGGCATTTCAGCTCAAATCTTTCAGCTTTCAGCACTGACATTGCATTTTTGCTGGGAAATGCTTTTTCTAGTTGATATTGCACTTCTGTCCTTATGAAAGTAATCAGCCAATAAGAATTTGGTCAGAGAACTTACCAACCAAAATAATCAACCAGTATTTCTTGTCTCTTTTTGTTTTTGTAAACAACTTTCTGTATATTGTTTACATCATCAAAATAAATTGAAATTGGTCCCACTCAATCAATTAAAAACATTTATTCTGACTATTCTGTGAAATGTACAACTTGAAATGTACCCATTCATCAGCATTTCTGAAAAGTCTCACAGAAAAGACTTGCACCAATCTGTGACTAGGATCCAAACTTTTTGGAGCTGTGGTCATGTTGGTGACTAAATAACAGGTGCTTTTATGACTTTTTCTGAAGTGCATCCTTAACATTGTTACTGCATGTCAGCTCTAACAAGGTAAAAATATTACGAGTCCATAATGTCTTTGAGACTCATAGCGTCACATGTTACTTCCCACCTCTCAAATCTTGTGAGCGCAATAACTCGAACAATCACATCTAGGATCTTCAAATTCACACCTTGTACTAAAAATCTCTGACGAGTTCAGATCTCGACGACCTTGACCTGAAGGTAAAGGTCAGAGTTGAAGTTTTCTGAAAATCTTGTGAACGATGTAACCTAAGATGTTCAAATTCACACCATAGATGGATGTTGTTCAAGCCTGACCCATCAAACTTCACACACGTGCTACGAATCCAAAACAGCGGTGCTCTTGCTGAGAAGGTGTCCTGATAATGACTCTAGCACATTTTCTTCTCTTCATCCTTGTCTCAAACTCACTTTCTCCATTCTTTTCTTCCTTCTCAATTTCTTCTCTTTATCCTTGGCTTCAAATTCACTTCTTCTACACCACTAACTCATTTTCTTCTTCACTGCCATCTTGTTTTTTTTTGTACCTACCTTCTAAATATCCATTCTTTCTTTCTTTAAAAAACATGGGCTTTTGCACTTTGCTCCACATTCCTGCTCCACCACTGTCACACTAATGCCATATCAACTCAAAACATGAGGTGGTTACTAAGAGGACAGAAAGCCAGCTGTAACCAACACTGCAAAACTAAAGTACCCCTTTACTAAGAGAAGAGAAAAAGCAGAAATTGTCTTGAGCAATGTTACATTTTCATCAACAGTCAGCCGTCTATAAACAGACCCAAATTAAATGACTGGTTTCAGTAAACTCAAATTTGGTACTCTTTCTTATATGTAACAGCTTAGAGGGATTAGCCCTGGCAGAACAACAAGCACAGTGAGAAGAAACGGTCAAAGGGATTCTGATTGACTCCAAACAGAATCAAATCCAACTGGCCCTGCCATCTCGCTAGTAGCTATTTTCCGTTCAACTGTCAAGCATACTTTAAGCAAAGTCTTTCTTTCAGTAAATAAAATGTCTTCTGTGCGTGTTTCTGTCAGCTGAGAAGCTTCTGAAACATCAAAACAAACTAATTAGCAATACTGTAGTGGTGAGCCAGATTAAACCACAATGTGACATTCTTAATGCAGTGGTATATGGAACGGTCTGATGGTAAAGTTGGAATTGAATGTTTTGAATTAGGAAGCAATGAAAGCTCACGGTGCTTCTCTACACCAATAGGTAAAACTCTGAGGCAAAACTTGAATATCCACATTTTAAATTTTCCAATTCATTCTAAAAGTAAATGCAGTTGGTTAAGGAGGCAGAAACTGGCTGTGGTTGATGTCAACACTGATCTATTCTTTACATAGGTTTTAACGGTAGGCGTTTTGGAGTATAAACAAAACCAGTCAGAGAGCACAAACCTCCAGTAATACAGCTCACTGTCTGGGCAGTATTTACTTTTAAGGGAATAGTATTGTATTTTGTATGTTGTCTTTTTTTTTTCTTTGTTCTTTTTAAATGTAGTTTAAGAAGTTTGTAGTGGAGTCAACTTGGAAGAAAGGCAGTTAAGATGTAAAAACGAGTTCAGATATCAAATGTGACAATATTTGAATGCAAACTATAGTGTGGTATTTAGAATCCCCCTATACCAGCATCATTTTCTAAATGTTCCAAACAGTAGAATTTTAAGCATAGTTTTAAAGATAAAAGACATTTTACGAAATTTTGACCTTGAAGAAAAGGTTGGAGGTCCAAGTTAACGTAATATTTAGAATCCTCATATAACATTCCCTACATGCCTGTATGTTGCCAATACAAACAATGGCATTAAGAAACATAGTTTAAAATATCTCCATATAGCATTATTTTCACTTTGACCTTCAGATCAATTTATTGAAGAGGTCAGAGGTCAAATGTGATTTGATATTTTAAATCTTTATATGGTGCTTTCTATGTTGACAATACACACTGCATTTGTACGAATCATAGTTTCTAAGTTATAAGACTTTTTCACAGTTTTTGAACAATAAATGGTTAGGTTGACCTTGGTGAATGTAACCCGAATTTTAATGGATTTTAAACATGACCCCGCTCTACACCACTTCAAATTTTCACAAACTTTTCGAGCTGTTGTGTTTACAGACAGAATGAAACGCTGAAATGCTACCAAAATCCTCCTTGTCGGAAGTAATTATATGCATGTTTTTGCAATACAATACTGACTTTGCTACTCTTGGCCTCAAGAGGAATTTAGCCTGGCAGATAAGAGCAGAAAGCAGGTCTGAATATTGTACAAAACTGTGGTTACTGTAGCGTCCATCATTTCCTGTCCCTTCCATAACTCGATAAACTGGTGGATGGTGGTAACCGGTCAGTCACTGTGCATGACGAATTGAAAATAGTAATTAGATTACTTTGCTAACAGCACAGAATCAAAAGTAATGCATTACATTACTCGTGGCGTTGTCAGGCCAGCTTTATCATGTGCTCTTAAACAGCTGCAGATCTTCCAGACTCAAACCTCACATCGTGTACTAAAGAATGACCCTGTAGATTAACCAGCAGATTTACTGACCATCCAACAGTAGCTAGCTAAACTTATTCCAGCCCATTCTAATTGTGTGACTGTCCACTACTGATTTAAAGTTGTCTTATAATAACTGTTACAAGGACTTGAGATACTGAAATAGTCAAGTCATGATCTCATAAACTTAATAAAAAAGGGCAATGTTTAGCTTCAGTGGTGAAGACAGACTTTTTTTTTTTTTACCCTTTGTGAACAGTATGTACATATATTGCCTATCCTTGCTTATTTACTTGTTTTACATATAATTCTTTTAGTCATAATAATTTATTACAGATATGACTGAGCCATAATAAAAAGCTACAAAACCAGTGGAGCAAAAAGAAAATACAAAAAGCAAACAAATCCAGTCACTCATTTGCATACATGTGTACACACAGTATAACAAAGAAACTGACTATGCAAATATTTAGATAATATACAAGGAAACAAATACAATATATGTACTGAATTTGTACTGGGGACAATTCAACCAAAAAGGTAAAAAAAAAAGTAGTTGCTAAAGATATGGGAGATTTTTACTGCTTAAAATGCCCAGAATAAGCACTGAATATTAAGACAAAAAAATCAATTCACCGTCATAAAACAATGATTATTTGTTGCTGTTCAAACTAAAAACAAAACTCATTACAATATCCTATATTGTTGGATTCTTAAAATAAAATGCGACATTGACACTTAATTCATTAGTCTTGGTTATTGCTATCATTTTATTGAATAATGACTCAAGCAGCAGCTGAACTCCCTCTTTCTTGAAATGGCAAACTATACTGCCCGCCAGTTTTGATTTATAAGCAGCGCCATTCTCTGTTTGCTCACCCTACCGACTCATCCACCTGTTAACTCATCCCAGGCATTCTGTAGTGTTGGGTCACTCACTGTAAGGAGGAGGGCGGTGAATGATGGATGGACGCACGAGAGGAAGGAGAACAGCGGGCCGGGGGAGTCATGGGAACTGTCAGGCATGACTCTGCTTTGTTTTCTTTTAACAGCTCGTTCGCACATCACGTCTTCAGATGTCAGGCAAAAGCAACTTTGTTCCTCTCCGTCTTCCCCTCGCTGTCCTCTCCCCTCTTTCTTCTCCTCAGCCTTTGAATCATTCTCCAGCTGGGCCCAGTTTCGGCTCATGCCGTGTCAGGGTGTCTGTTTGCATGGCTATGTCTATGTCTGTTCTGCATGTATGTGTGTTTGTGGTATACTCACACATGCACGCACGCACACACACACACACACACGCATGCAGCAGCCTCAGGACCTTGACCAATTCCCAGTGGAAAAGCGTGGCGTCTCTCTCCGTCAGGACATCTGGAAGTGGGCATTTTGCAGTCGGCAGCCCCTGCACTCTGACTTGATTATATTATCTTGTTGGAGCATATGTGTCTGTGTGTGTGTGTGTGTGGGTGTGTGTGTGTGTGTGTGGTGTGTGTGTGTGTGTGTGTGTGTGTGTGTGTGTGTGTTTGTCTGGTGTGTGTATGTGCCAGCAAAAACACAAATCACACATTGTGCAGTCACATGCACACCTAGCAGATGATAAACTAATAACGTGTGTATATCTGACTGTCAAGCTTTGTGAGTGCTCTGTGTGTGGGTAGAGGAGGCCTCTTGAGCCGTGGATGTGTGTGTGTGTGTATATGTGTGTGAAAGGGTCAAGTGGTGATGTTGTCTGCTTTAAACACATGTTTAGCCAGGGCCCACTCAAACGTTTGGCAACCATTAGACAACTTCCTCCCTATCTTCCGGAGTCAACTCTCTATGGATTTGTGTGTGTGAGTGTGTGTGTGTGTGTGCGCAGGAGTGCGGATGCATTTGCAGGTGTGGACACAAGTTGGAATGTGTTCAAAACAGATTTTTTTTTTTTTTGGAAGACTTTTTACCATGCCGTGATGTGAAACGTTTTACTTAACCGTCACTTCAACTTGTCTTTTGTACACACATGCAAACAGACACGCACACACTTAGAAAGCTCAGTCCAGACATCTCTCTCAGAGCTTTGTTTTGCTACAGGATCAACGCAGCTGTGAACTTTACATGCAACTGTGCTTTCAGAGCTTCTCACACACTCCCACAACACACACACACAAACACAAACACATGCACAGACACCTAAGGGCCTCTGTCGGTCATCAGGAAATGAAAGGATCATTTAGCTTAGAGGGAGATGAGAGGATTGAGGAGAAAGAAGAGGAGTGTCTGTAGTTTGATGCAGATTCCTGCTACAGACACGGTGTGTTTCACCAAAAAGAAAACACAACAGATGAGAGAAAAAAATTTATACATAACCCATATACTTAAAGCTTATATTTAACACACTTTCAGAACACACGCAAAATGACGAAGTTCACTTTTCCTGCAGACAGTTGTTCATGGGATTCTCAAAATAAATGGCTTGATGGTAGGGAATTCCAAAGAAGGAAATATAATAAATTCAGCAGAGAAATCAAGAAATTTCTTGGAATATAGGAATGTAGTATTGTTATTAAATTTGTGCTACACAGTGCCTACATTAGATTTTTTTTAAGGTCAGCTGGAATGGAAGAAATTAAAAGATGATTACCTACAAATGGAGACATTTTCTTGTCATACAAAACCATCTAGTTTATTGAAAGTCGTGAACAATGCTTGTAGCTCATGAAAACTGCTGTAGTGGAAACTCTGTTCAGCAATAGCTCAATAAGTGGCTGAATGGAGAACTTCAGTTATGCAGTTCAGAGATTTTAAAAACAAAGTTTACTGCTTATTTTAGATGCTGGTGAAGGTTAAATCTCAGCACTGAATTCTGCATACACCACAACGTACCCAATATTTTTCAGACCAACTGAAAATGACACCAAAATTATAATTAGTGTTGCATTTGATAGTTTAGCCATGGGGTGTTTAGATGCTTACACAAAACCTGAATAAGCAGCAGATATTGTACAGTGCATGTTTTATGGGAATCTGGTGGAAAATCACAGCAAATTCAAGATTCAGATTGATCAGATCAGTTGAGAAATTGAACATACTCCACAGACTCTGATCAGCTGCAGACTCTGATAAGCTGTCCCCATGTATGTGTAAAATCTGGCTGGTTTTAGTGATTATACATAACTGACCACATCAGGCGCTGCTCTTGCTGGTTAAATGACATTGATCCAACTTCTAACATCTTAATTTAACATGTATTGAAACTTGAAGGCAATTTCAAATTCAAGTTCCTAGAGAATGAACTGATCCCATGGTGGTCACCTAATGAGCTTTCCTACGTTGGCACCTGCCTTGTGAGACGGTCAGATTTGTAAACGCAACCTAGCTCCCATTTCGCATGCCCACTTGTGTTGCAATTATGAAGTTATAGAGTCCCCATTTGTGTCTTATGAGTGTGTTTTCAAAGATTATGGAACATAATCTTAGGCACACAGGTGGCCAAGCGCACAAAGCAGATGCTCAGCATCAAACACTCACTGGCAGCTTCAGAGTACTTCACTCTATTTTTAGAGTTGACTCAGTATTTGCTCTGTGTGAATGGATTCACTGAAAACTATGACTGGATTATTTTGATACTGAAAAAGACTCTCAGGTAAGTTCTGAAGTGTCCCCATTTCAATCCCAATACACACAAATTTGTGCCGCAAGAGGATTGTAATTAGACAGTCCTAATTACAAGATACTGGTGCACACTCCCATTCCTTATCCTAATTATAATAGTTCTATCATTATTATGAGATGGTGTACCACAACCTAATGTAGCATAGGCTAATGCTGCTGTGAATGTTTTATCTCGCTCATGACATATGACAAAAATGTGACGCTTAATGTTACATCATTATTCGCTGAGTCAAAATCGTACCACTTGCCCTGACCCTGTAATCCCCCCGTGCTAGTAAATGAATGGCATTAAAAAGAAATACCACATTACTGTACACAGAAATTATCGGACAATTATTGGTCTTCTGTTCTTTCCACCAGTTTGCATGTAATAAATACTGCACCCTCTAACAGCTGCTAATGAGGCTTTAAACCATTAGTCGTGCTAACAAATCATCAGTATCAGCTCTGTAATGTAATTGCAGGAATAGTGGCATGATGTAAAAGGTGATTCAGAATGTGAGTGGAACTGCAGTCAGCCAGTACTGTGGTGTGCTTTGGCAGAGGGCATAAAGAGGACATGGACAGATCCCACCGGGCATCCAAGCCACATGTGTCTCTGCTAACATTCGCCTCACACACCTGGTGTTAAGCGTGCCAGTGTGTGTGCGTACCTTTTCATGCCCTATTTAGCCCATCACTGCGTGAAGCAGCGCCAAGTGTAAGCAAGTTTATTTGTGACACTAGCAGTGGCCTGGTATGAAGCAGAGGAAAGCTGCACACACTGTTCATGTTTGCGTGTGCGGAGACACGGCTGCAAGTGTGTGAGTGTGTGTGTGTGTGTTTACGAGTACACCACATACCGGTTTGTTCTTTTGTTCCTTCATCTGTGTGTTTACACTTGGGCCTACATGTTTGTACTTCTCACACATGTGAAAAAGTGTGCGTGGATACATTTGTATCTGCAGCCATATGCATGTGCGTGTCCTTTTGTGTGTTTGCGCAGAATGTCTGTGATATTTTTATGCTCATGTTTATGCTCACGTGTGTTTACACTCCTCAAGACACATGTTATGTATATCTTGGTGCACCTATGCAGGCGTGTGTGTGTGTGTGTGTGTGTGTGTGTGTGTGTGTGTGTGTGTGTGTGTGTGTGTGTGTGTGTGTGTGTAGTAGAGAGCCCCAGGTGTGCTAGTCTAGCAGCTCCACATTAGCTCTATAACCAAGCTAGTTTGACACCTTCACATTCAGACTAGCATTCAGCTGCTGGCTCTGGCACATCCAAAACCAGCTCGACCCAGTGTGAACGCTCTGTCGCCTTCACTCATGCTCACTTGTGTGTGTGTGTGTGTCTGTGTGAGTGAGTGTGAGAGAGCGAGAGAGCGAGAGAGAGAGAGAGAGAGAGAGGCAGACTGTGACTGTGCGTGCCCACACCTGGTTCATGCACTTTTCGTGCAATCTATTTGATTCCTGTCTTCTTCAAGCATCCAGTCTGCCCCATGGTTTGTTTTAGGATTTTCACACCTTGTTCACCCGTATAGTACCAAAAGTCAAAAGTCTGGACACACTCACCCATTCCTATATGAATGGGTGAGTGTGTTCAAACCTTTGACTGGTACTGTATGTGTATCTGAAGGAGAGCACATGCTCTCCTTCAGATACACATACATGACATTTGTTTACAACCAAACATTTGTTTGTAGACTTGTGCAGCAGCTCCACATACACACATATTGTGTGCCTGTGTGGAGCAGCTCTTTCCACATGTACTGTGTTGGCAGGTTGACCTGATGGTGTGTCACCTCCATAGATATCCAGTCAGCAATGCCTGCTAATATACCTCTAGAGCACTGTGTGTGTGTGTGTGTGTGTATGTGTGTGTATAAAATACTGCTCAGGTGCTAGCAACAAGATTTTTTCAAGTGTGTGTGTCATGGCCTGTGTCTGCCAATGGAACATTTCTGTATCAGACACAAACTGAACACATACTCACATAAAAGACACATGTATGACCTAAGAATCTTCCTTCTCTTTACACTTCCATCTCATTAGAGGTTCTTTGTCAAGGGATGGCTACACACACACACACACAGACACACAGACACATGCTGCTGGCAATCATTAGGGTGTATGGAGTGCCTCCAGGCAGCGAGGGCCTTTTAGCTGAAACCATCTTTTTCTTTCTCTCTGTCTCATGGGTTTCTTTTTTCCTTCCATCGTCCCCACAGGCTCTGCCAGAGGCTCTAGGAGTGCCACTTAGCCAGCACTGCCATATATAGCACAGGAGTGTATTACCCTTCAACTGAAATAGATTTGAAAAAGCCTGTTTTAGTTGATATTTAATAAAGATTTTATAGATTTTTGTAGCTGATTCAGTATCAGAATAAATAATAGAATAATAATAGTTCTCTGAAATATTTTTTTTCTTCAAAGTGAAACTAAAAGTAAGCATACCAAAATTTCATTCATATCAGTATTCCAAATACAGAAGTACTACTGTATGTTCACAACCAAAGAACAGTACCATACTGTAGATCAGTCTGTAGGCTAAGGCTCATGTTTACAGTGGAGCATTTGGGTTTGCATTAAGCGTTGTGTTAAGTTGGTACAGTGTTGATAAAACATACACTGGCTATGCAGAAAGTAGCTTTGTTATATTGCGGTACAGTTTTTATCTGACTCCAGCTAATATGACTGTGTGTGTGCGTGCGTGCATGCGTGCCTGTCTGTCTGTCTGTCTTGAAATTGCTCCTTGGGTGTCCGCCTGCCTTGTTAACACCTTTTACACGCAACACCAATTAACCCTTACGCCCATGGCTAAACAAACACATACACACAGCACATTTTACAGTCACACCTCTAACCCCTCTATTTATAACACAAACTGAATCCAGTCCAGAAAGCAAGGGGCCTGCCAGTACACTTAGTCTGCTTAGCCCAACTGCTCGCTTCTCATCAGTTCGCATCACATTTTGAAATTTAAATGTGTGGGAATGTGTGAGTGTGAATGATCTTTCAGATGTTTGTTATCAGTTTTTTTTTTAGGGTTTTTCCTTTTTATTTCATTGACTCCTGCTTTCAGTGGGGTATAAAAATGGCATGGTCCTTCAGATAGTCTGCCTGCTTTTATGATTTACAGTGAGTGTGTCCAAACCTTTGACTGCTACTGTAGATTGAAATCAAACATGGCACAGGCATTCATGTTTTCTGGACACAAACAATTATAATTGGTATTCAAAAAATCCAATAATTCATATTATGGTCATGTAGAATGGCCAATCTAAAAAAATATATATATAGTTCATAAAATATGGACATTGTTGGTCAGATTAAATGATATCCCTGCTAACATGCACTGATACTTCTTTTGGGATTTATAGCAGTAATTGTTTAGATCATGAAGCCAAGTAAATAAAAAACTGAACTTCCATAGACATCTACTGTTAATGCCTTCACACACCGGACGTGTAAAATTTGTGCGAATGTTTTGTGCGTTAAAAATATTTTTCTGACTCGCCTATTCTCAATGCAGCTGTTCGTACCAACCGCGTCGTTTCACAGAATGAATTTTTAGCGTTTATTTTTTGTTTGGATCAAGTTAGATTTTTCCAATTTTTGCAAGCGAATATACAGATGTGATCAATCAGACTGCTGCATTTGGCAACATATGAGCTCACAGCTCAAAGCGTGCACTGATATACTGAATACACAATGATATGAAAATCTCAAAATAGCAAAATAATACTATTTTTCCTCAGACACACAGCTACTTGCTGCCCTGGGTCAGTCGGCTCTCTGAAATTATTTCTCTGCCTCCTCAGATGTGAGCCCAACTCCCAACATCAAGAGCTTAAACTGCCCCACTGACATCCTGAAATATGTATGAAAGATTAGAATGCAAGATTAGAAATGAGTACTTCAGAGGGACAGCTTAGATTCAGGAAGTTGGAGACAAAGTTAGAGAGGCAAGGCTGAGATAATTTGGACATGTGCAGAGGAGGGATAGTGGATATACTGGACAAAGGATGTTGAACATGGAGCTGCCGGGCAGGAGGAAAAGAGGAAGACGTCAGAGGAGGTTCATGGATGTAGTGAAGGAGGACATGCAGAGGGTTGACGTGACAGAGGAGGATTCTATGGATAGGGTGAAATGGAGACAGATGATCCACTGTGGCGACCCCTGAATGGAGCAGCCAAAAGAAGGAGAAGAGGGCTGCCCTTAGCAACCGAGGTCTCTTTTGTGTCTGTTTTCAAAGGGAAACTGTGTCTGTTTTGGGTGTTTAGTTCTAAAGCCTCGATTATACTTTCTGCATTCGCAAGCCTGCTAGGGTGCACCCCAGACAATGGAGTTCAAGAGGACTTCCAGAGAAGTATAACAGGAATGATTTGGGTAGCAGTCTTTTCCTCTTAAACACTGCAATGAACAACTCAAAATTTTCCATTTAGCCAAACAAAGCAAACAGCTAAGCTTAATGCAACCAATGTTCCCACCATTGGTTCAGGCACTTGGCATTATGTACAACCCCAATTACAGCTCCTTATTAGTTAGTTGGACACCCCCCCCCCCCAAAAAAAAAAAAGAAAATGTACAAATTGGTGACATTTTGCTAGTCTAAACAGAGCTTTAGACTTTAAAGACAACTAGGTAGGTTGGTGAGCACAGTAAATTAATATGTAGGAAAATAAAGCAATATATAGATCCAAATTATAATTGTATATACACAAAATTACAATTCTTTGAAACAGTTTATGCCCCCTTCGAAAACCACAGAACTTAGCCATGATATAACACAAGTGTTTGGCTGAGCTAGGTCAGTGTCAGCAATAAGAAGTATGAATGAAATAATAGCCTTAAAATGATTAATCTGTTAGTCAGGAGCAGGTCTTCAGAAGACACCGGGACCAGACAGGGATCAGGAGAAATAAAGGCCACCAGTGAGAAATTAATGTGTGGTGTGAAGAGAACTACTTCTTTAAATGTCTTGGTAAGTAGCCGATGTTAGCTAATGCTGTTTTGTTAAACATACATACTGTGAAGTTAGCTTGCACATATTTAATAGTAAATGACCAGATTTATTTAAGGGTAAACTAGTATGAGGATTAGCTGTATTGATCTTATGATATTATCTAACATAAATCAACATGCCTGGTGTCAGGGCAGAGAGAGAGAAAGGAGACAGTTTCCTGGTGTTTGATGGGTGCAGTTGTGGTAAATGCCACAAACATCTGATAAAGCCGTGCACTTTGGTTCCAGAATTTAGCTACTAGTTATGCTTTATGCAAATTTTTCCAAATCACTTTCACTATTTTGAAAGTGAAGTGGCCGCATGCACAAAAAGAATCTCACCAGCTATTAGTACACATACTCCTGGCTGTGAAACACCATCCTGAACTCTATCTCTAGGAATGTAGTCCTTTTGTCTGTCGCACATTTTTTCATGACACCCGTGGAACCGATACACACAATTCACACTGATGGAAGCTGCAGTTAAACAACTGCTACCTACTAAGTTACACTGTCCTGAGGCACAGAGACAACTCTTTTTTAAAAGAAAAAAAGAGCACTGCTTAAAATTGCAAAATTGTAATTGTCTGCAATTAAATGTGGTCGCACGTTCAACCTTTGGGTGACTCAGAGGTTGACCTGGGTGCCTCCGCTACTTGTAGTCAGTCACCAAATGCCAAAAATTCAGAGCAATCACTGGGCAACCACTGATTATTTCTAGTCGCAAGGAGGTTGCTGTCCTATTTTTGTGACTGAACCCTAAAACAACTATTTGTGTCAATATTTTGCTTTCAGTTTTGTTAGTTATTTATGATGTCCCTTGCTTTGTATTTTCTGATTTCCAGGTAGGTGAAACCTCAAACAGCATTCAGAACGCCAAGTGACTCACAAATGAAAAAGGGTCATAGATTGTTTCAGAGTGGAGTGGTGAAATTGTCCTTTTTCCTTTCTCTTCTCGGTGATGCAGGCAAAAGGTCCCCTGACCTCTTTATGACCAAACTTTACCGTCCATGTGACCCTGCATGTGTCAATAGACTGCTCATTTTCTTAGTGTACTCTTAGCTGTCTCCACAATCACATCCTCCATTATTCTCTCTGTGTATTTGTCTGTGTATTTGTGTGTATGTCAGTCATATTTTTGAGGCATAAAAAGGCAGTCACTGGGGTCAGTCGGTCACTTTACCTCACACCCCCAAGAGATTGAGTCTGACACACATTGTATGCGCGCGCGCACACACACACACACACACACACACACACACACACACCATGCTTTCACTGTCCCTCACTAGAAGACATATGGAGCATGACTAATAGCTTCATAAAGGCACACATACACACAGTAGATACATTTTTGTCCAGCAGCCACCATTGTGTTAATGGTGTTAGCCCAAAAAGCCATTTTCTACAGCAGATGTGCCTTCGTGCTTCCAGACCCTCATTTGCCCCAAATATTACATCAAATCTAACATAGACACACTTGGTACACATGCACACACACACATACACCCATTTGTATTCTCATGTCTGTGGCAGTGCACTACTCAGAATTTGATCCCAAGTCAAAGAAAATAAAAGACATGTTTAATACTTGACCGATTTTATATATTTGTGTATTATTGTGTAATGTATATTTTGCTAACATTATTCATCAGAGGATGGAGTTTCTTCTTTGTTTTTATGAATAACATGAAATATTTAGCAGATTCATATCAGACTGTTTTACAAATGATAGGATTAGTTTGAGATGCTGAGCTATTCTCTCATGATCACACACACTCACACACAAATCCAAAAGCTCCAACAGACACATGCACATCACAACTTGGATGGAGCCATCGTTACCGTGGAGCTCTTAGATCCAACTGTTTGTGTGCTTATCACTCTTTCTGTATATGTGTGTGTGTGTGTGCGTGTGCATGAGTGTATTCCCCATCGGGGCACCAGTCCAGGAGCCAGGCGCCTGTGCTCTCGTCAGCCCACATCACTGTCAGAGAGCACTTAATAAGGGGCACATTTACTGCTACATTAGGGAAATGTCACTACGCAGACACACATGTACACACATATATGCACGCACACACTTGTTACACTCCATGTGTCTTTAGAACCTTTATTTATATATCAAAAAATTCCCAAAGTACTCAGATGTTAACCCATTTGGTCACTGTGTACACAACTGTGAACATCACTTTCTATAGTTATAAATTGTACTGTAATGTTAATTTTCTGACATCTCCTACCTAAAAAGATTATGTAGGAAGAAGATGATTTTTTCCATCAAGATTCCTGTATTATGACTAAAGGGGTTAAAGGGTACCAAGCCACATTCAGCAGAATGTCAACACTGAGATCCCAATCCATCATTCAGTGCTAACTTCTAAGTGTTTTCTCTGCATACATGTTCTGCATACAGTGCCCCAAATACCTTCAGCTAATAGATATGATGAGCCACTGAGTGTTAAATGTACACTGTAAAACATCACTGATGTTGACAGGCGCTTGTGTGTGTGTGTCTGTGTGTATTTGAAAGCAAGGAAGACAGCTGATGTGAAAGGATTGGCTGAAAAGAGACAAGGGTCACTGCTGAGGTCTCAGGCTTAAGTCCACTCCACTCATCTGTGAGTGTGTATGTGGCTGTGTTCACTTGACAGATGACTAACCCTAACGCTGTCAGAGAGTTGTGTTACCCTCACGCCTCTGTCACTGTGACTCAGTGTGTGTGTATGTGGGTGTGTGTGTGTTACTCATTGACTGGTGAGAGCCCTGGGTACATTGAAGTGACATTTGTCTTGGCCTCTTTCTCCATTGTAATTTTTCTTCTTCTCTCTCTTTTTTTTTTTTTTTTTTTTTGCTGTTTCACTTTTTTCAATATTGAACCTGGAATTAGAGCTAATGATTACTGTAGTAAAACAAAACAAACAGTAAATGCAAATTAAAAAAAAAATTAAGTCTTACAAAACACCTAAAAATATGTCACTAATTAGTTAAAGTAATTAACTCTTAAACTTTGTAAAGAACAAAAAACATATAATATTATTAACAACAGCAATAGTAATAATAATAATAATAATAATAATAATAATAATCTATTTCTGTTACACATTTTGTCCAAAACTAATGGACACCAGAGTAAAAAACAAACAAACAAACAACAAAAACACCCCAAAAAACAAGACAGAAACTAAAAACCACTAAAAGAATAAAATAACAGCTGGCAGGAAAACACAGTAAAGAAATGTGCTTGAGGAAGCAGACTGTTTGAGTAAAAAGAAATAGAACCGTCCTCGCCCACACTTTTGTCGTGCTTTTTGGGAAGTCTAAAAGGCTGAGAGTACCTGAGAGACTGCCCGGGCTTATCTCTTGCAGGTATGACAAACTGCTGCAACCCATGAAGTGCTTTTAAGACATGTAGAAGAACTCTACAAAAACTGGCAGACAACCACAGGAAAGGAATGACTGTGTAGGAATGACCTGTACGATATCCAGTTTTTAGAGTACACTTGGGCAAAATACAAAACTGCCAGATGAAACTGGAGCACCTGGATAAGAACCCACACTGTCACAAGCAGAACATGTACACAAAAAGGCTGTAGCCAACTATCAGGTTTACACCCAGACCTAGTTGTTTAGTTATTATAATTTTGTCCTTGTCAAAGTCACACGGATCCTTTCACTCATTCATTCCATTTTTCCTGTTTCAACACATCAACTTCAACTTTATTTGCCTGTGCTACCTAATATATTACACTCCTTTGAGGTGCAAGATTATTATTATTATTAATCCTTTATTTATACAGGAAAATCTCTTGTCTCATTTACAAGAGAGACCTGTTAAGATAAACACTGTATTCATTTCAGCTGCTTATTGCGTGTTTAGAAAAGGAAAAATGCAAATCAGTCAGATGCAGACAGTGCTTTGTTTCAACTGTTAGTGTCTGTGTATAGCATTATCCATAAATACTGGTAGTAAATGGGCTCTGGTGGCATCTCTCTAATGCTAATGAGTAAATAAATTATGATTAGCGAGTCACTGCTGCACGTGTTAGCTTGCTAGCTCTGATAAGCTAGTGTTGGATTATTGGCTAAACTATTAGCATCCTATTCAGCATATCACTTATATACTTTGCATATCAAATGCGACGTTATTCACAATGCCAACATACTCACTGTGCAGAAAAACATTTCCTCAGCCTGTTGTTGTGTCTGCTCACTTGGGTAAATTTAAACTCTGTGGTGCATGCAAGGACTGTTTGAAATCCACCTCATACACTGTGGCATTAAATTAGTGATAGGAGCAGTGAAGATACGCTGAAATAAATGTGCATATAACTGACCACATGTGCTCACAAATAGAGACACGCATGAAAACACAGCTCCAGGTAACGGGGCCTAAATGAAACGCATTTTCTTCTAACCTCCGTCAGTCATGTAACCCAGTGCTGACATAAGTTCCTGTTGTACTCACCCCCAGCTTTCCCCTCCATCACATCGCGGATAGTGAATAATTAGAAGCAGATGGAGCTGAGCCTGTGTAGTCAGACTGTTATTTTAGCCCTCTGCACAGCCACTTTTATGTCCTCTCAGGCTTTTATTCCATATTCAGACACTAATTCCTGACCTTAACATAGCACAGAAGTCTTAATATTTAAATAGATTCCAGTGATCGCTACAAGTTCTTATTTTCAAAAAGCAACGTCAGAGATATTACAGGAGCTGCAGTATATAGTGACTGCTTTAGGAAAGGGAATTACCTCATGGGAACTAGTAAGAATCATATTCATTAAGTCAGGCCTCTTGCTCCAACCTCCATCCCACTTTGACATCAAAGGGCCTAAAAACCACTGACACAGGATCAGATTTTCCTCATTTCCTTCAGCAGTGAGATTAAGATCAAAGGAGTTTTTAAATCTGATTCCAGGTCAGCACTTAATAAGAACTTGTACTTTACCTTGACAGTTGCTTATTCTGCAACAGTATATTTGTTAATGTTGAGTCCACGCACTTTGAAGTAACTCAAAAGTAGCTAACTTGGAGAGTTCTGCATCAGTATTATTTGGGTGTGTGCGTGTGTGTGTGTGTGTGTGTGTGTGTGTGTGTGTGTGTGTGTGTGTGTGTGTGTGTGTGTGTGTGTGTGTGTGTGTGTTTATTTTGTCACAGCTGTTCACTGCTAGTACCATAGGTAATTGTTTGGTGTGTAATTTTGGTGTGCAACTTCTTAGCTTGCAATTGTGTTAACTTGCTAAGCTGACTTGCAATGTGTCTGAAGTCCTCTGAGATACATATCAGTTTAGGGAGAAAAATCGTGCTCTAAAGTAACATTCTTTGACATTTTTAATTGCTAGTTTAAAGAAAGTTGAATACTATCATAATATCTTTTTTCAGTACTTGCCCTGCTTTATGCTGGCACCTACTGCTTCTCTTGCTCTTTACTTCATCCTAGCTCCTTCTCCTTGACTGAACAGTAACCATCCTTGCAGCACTACATTGTTGCTTGCAACTGCTTTTTTTTCTCCTTTCACTAAGCTCAATTGTAGGCCTTCACTGGCGTGCAATGCCTTCCTATCCAGTTCAAAATATTTAGTGAACAGCATCTTAGTCACGTTTCTTTTTCCAATAAGTGGGATGTGAAGTGGAGCCCAGCTCCCAGATAATGACACATATTGTGGTGACATTAATGCTGGATCAAAGAGCCGGCTGCTTCATGACATTCCAGCTGGGGTAAACAAACACAGACAGGCCTATTACCAAGCGAGCTGAGCGAGGGGTGACTACCTCCACCACCCCTTCGATGCCCAGCAAGCCACCCACACATCAGGAAGGTAAAAGGGTAACAACAGGAAAACAAACCAGCCTCATTTAGCTTATGTGTGTTTTCCAGTGTCCACGGTGCTTTTGCATTTCCACTCTGGGTTACGGTACTTCCAGCTCATCTCCTTTTACAAGACGAGCCCATTACATAATTACCCACTGTCAATTAGATCACATCCTGTGCCGGGCTGCTGGCTGAAGCCAATGTTAATTAATCATTGGTCCCCAGAGGTAGCTCCCTGTTACTGATGTCATAGCTATAGAGACTATGGTTTTCCAGAATCAGAGAAAACGCCCATCTGTCACCACAGGAGACAGAAAGGCAGAGAGGGAATTCCTCACATGGTCCTTCATATAAGTCACGCCTAACCAGAGTATTCAAGTGTGTTTTTATGTTAGTTTTAAGATCTGTATGTTTTGCTGGTGTCATTGGTGGTGGTGGTCTTTTTTTTGGACTGATTTATGCACAGTGGCATAGTGGATACATAAAAGCAGATCAATTAAAGCAGGATGTGCAATCTAATGCACAAATCAGTTTTACCTTTTGAGTTTGTGAAATCCTAGAAGAATGATTATTATTTGCATATTTAAAAAGTTTTCATAATAAGCATGTGCAGTATTCTTCACGATGTAGAAGCAAACCTAGAAAGCTGCACATTTTTTGGCGCATGCTTCGGGAGAGCAGTCCTCATTCACTGGCATTCAAGGGAGTGACTGCCAGTGTCGGTGCCACCTTTGATTCCAGTATTTAGTTGTTTTAATACACCCTTGACTGAAGTTCACCCACGGGTGTTTTCACAAGCGCATATGTCCAAGTGATGGAGTATCATCTATTTGCAAAACACTAACCTTTGTTATAGGAAGTTGGTTTTAAGTAATATAAATCCACATGGGGCCAACATTGTTGGACTCTTTGTTTCAAAGCATAAAGTGATTGGGCTTTCACTGTAACTAAATAAAATGTCAATACCAGGGTAATCTGTAGATCTGTCTGTGCGCTCATGTGTCTACAAACTCTGCACTATGCAAACTTGGTGCTGTGTGTAGTTTTGATTAATCTCCTGTGTTGTGTGTGCATGTGTTGTCATAATTGCACATACCATGATCAAAGCAGGTAGCCCTGTGGTCACACTGACACCACACACCACACACACACACACACACCACACACAACACACACCACACACAACACACATCTCGCGGGACAGACAAACATTCCTTGTAAATGGTTGTTACATGCCAGAGTCAAATTAGTCCATGGGCTTTTTAAGTGGCACAAAAGGTTCAAATTAGAGACGGACTTTGAAGCCATACAGTTTGCAGGGATAGTCCTGTAGCCCCTCATGGTTTAGGCCTCCATATCATTCCCTCAAAAAGAACATGTTCACATCAAAGGTTAACTGGGGCAATGTGTACTGTAACTTGTCACCAGCATATCCCTGATTTCTAAACAGCAGGGAATTGGGACAGAATGGTATGTGGCTGGGAAGAGGCACAGTGTGTAATTACATGAATCGGGATCTCTGGGTCACTCTCAAGCCTTCTGACTGCATATTAGATATGGAGGTGGGTAATTTGATAAAAACACATAGATTATTGTAGATCATGTTCAAATCGTAGGGGATCACCTAGAGACTCTCCATTATGTTCCATGAAATGATGCAGGAAGGCTGTGGTTAGTCACTCAGTGAGCAGTATTAGACTCCAAGACTCTGATCAGCATTCTGAATAGAGTTCTAAATTACAATGATGTTATTCAGGATTGAAACTAGTTTCACTCTTGATTCTTTTTTGTTTTTTTAGGCTGTTTAGACATAAAGTAGAAAATAGTGAAAAAGTAGTTTTTGCTGAAACCAAGATGATGTCTTCAAAGTCACCAGTGCTACAGACGTTTAATTGAAACATCGTGATTCAATATGAAGGAAAAAAACAATTAGAGGGTTTTAGCACCAAATGTTTGGACATTATGTTTGATAAGCAATTTCTGCCACAATCATATCACATATTGTCAGCTTGATAAATGCCCACCCCAAGTTGTGCGGATAAAAAGCAAAAAATTTAAAAAAAAAAAAGAACACAGCAATTGCATCTTTCCCCTTGTGTAATAGAAGTAACGCAGACTAATTAATATGATTTTTTTGCTCTTTCATTTGCCAAGTATATGATTTATGTTGTTCAGCACCACAACAAACTGCTATCAAGAAATTATAAGTAACATAGCTTTATTTGCATAGCTTCTTTTCATACAGAGATGCCTGTTTTATCTCACAAGTAATGATTTAAAATAAGGTAATGAAGTAAACAATAAATTACCATAAACAGAATTTCTGAACATTTGATAAATACTAGTGTTTAGTATTCTTCCTTCAGCAAATGCAACTTAACCAAGAAGCACCCAAGAGTGCAAACCTCCACCAACGCAGCTCACTCGCTGGGCAGTATTTACTTTTAAGGGAATAGTATTGCGTATTCTAACACATTTTGGGGTATTTTGCCCTTTTAAAAAAGTACTTTTAGAAGTTTGTAGTGGAGTAAAAATCAGATAAGGGTAACATGACACATGTTTACTTTGATTACACAACATGTTGGAGTAGGTAATGGATAATAGCTATTGATTTGAAAATAACTGGATGTGAATAACTTGAGCTTATCATACAAATACAACAGCTCATTCTCTTTCTATTGACAATACTTTCTTTAATGATAGAACACATTTTGCCAAGGCAATTTTATTTATAAAGCATGTATATCATAGACATATATCATGCCTGTATGTTGTCAATACAAACAGTGACATTAAGAAACGTAGTTTTACATAGCTCCATATAGTGTTATTATCACTTTGACCTTCACGTCAATCTTGAAGGAGAGGTCAGAGGTCAAGTGTGCCATGGTAACTTTCTGTACATTGACAATACACACCACATTTGTAAAAAATCGTAGTTTCTAAGTTTTAAGGCTTTTTGTCAATTTTTGACCAGTCATTAAGTTGACCTATAAGATCTTTGTGGATGTAAGCCAAATTTTAATGGATCGTTAACATGACCCCAAGTCTACAGCCCGTCAGAATTTTATCAAAAAATTCATCTAAACTCTTCGAGCTATTGCGTTCACAGACAGAATGACATGCACACACACGCACGCAAACACTACCAAAACAACTTCCTTGGTGGAGGTAATTAACAAAGCTAAATTTTTTGGCCACAGCGGCTTTTCTCTCGGCAGTGGAGAGAGACAGGAAATGGGGGAAAGACACAGGGGAAGACACGCGGGCAAATTGGCGACAGGCCAGGACTGGAACCCGCGCCGCCCGCAAACCGCAACCACTAAGCCAACCCAGGCGCCCCTAACAAAACTAAGTTAATTTATAAAAAAAAAAAAAAAAACTTGAGCAATTCTACATTATTTCAGGTCTCTAACCATCTAATCCAGTAGGGTAGAGTTAATATTTTTCACATTAACATTTTCAGTTTTAATTTATCTCCTAATTCATTTATCACTCACCTGCTAGATAAAAACTCATCTGGTTCCACTGAGGTCAAATACTTTTAAGAGAATATACACACAATAAAGTTAAAATGCACACGGACATGCAACTGTTCATACAAGATGCATCATTTTTGAAAACAAGCCACAGGTCATAGACAGACACCCACACATCTGTACCAACATGTCTGGGTGTTTGTGTTCTTCTCGTTGTCTCCTTCTCTGCTCAGCAGCATATGGAGCCTTTGGGTGCTGCGCAGAGCCACAGGCAGTCTACTGCTGCTGCATCTAATAGCATGGCACTTAACATTAGCTATCCTTCAGTGTTCAGTAGGTTAAGGGAGAACAGGAGAAGGGGGCGAGGGTGGGGGTCGAGAAGTGGGGGTATATTGTTCATGTGTATCTGTGGAATTTATCTCCAGAAAACAGTTTTCATCCTCTGATAAATGCACAGACATAAAGGTTGTTTGCGTAAATGAGATGCAGGTGGACTTCTTCCCATGTGTTTGCATTAATATCAACAAAGAGACCCAGGATTGATCAGAAACACTTGTTCCTCCTCCTGTTTGTTGTTACTTTATTGTTTCCTCCAGTTATGGTATTGTGACATCAACATACAGTAGCAGAAATTACAGAGAACTATTCAGTGGGACCAGCGCCAGACCAACATTGATGATGACAGCAGGGAAAGTTGAGTGGATTAATATTCTGCTTCTGCTTAGTCACATTTGAGTGGGATATGAAGTCAGCTGATATCGTGTAATCATTAAAAGCTTCAAAATGAGCATTAATGGTTTGAATCACGTGAGGACTTGAGAAAATCTCCGCCTCCGTGTTTTCCTCACCTATTTACTTGTTGTGTATTTGTGTCTGTGACAGAGTGTAACCTCCATCTTTACCTTTCCTGACACTTGTGTGGCTCATCAGCAGCTATGTGAAGTGACAGGCCACATCCTGGGGCAGCTGGCAGGAGCTGGCACACCACAAAAGAGCAGCACAACTCCATAAACATAGACAGACACACTCTCTCTCTCTCTCTCTCCTCCCGCTCTCCCTCTCTCCTCTCTCTCTCCTCTCTCTCTCTCTCTCTCTCTCTCTCTCTCTCCTCTCTCTCTCTCTCCTCGCTCTCTCCCTCTCTCTCTCTCTCCTCTCTCTCTCTCTCCTCTCTCTCTCTCTCTCTCTCTCTCTCTCCTCTCTCTCCCTCCTCTCTCTCTTCCCTCTCTCCTCTCTCTCGCTCTCTCCCTCTCTCCCTCCCTCTCCTCTCTCTCTCCCTCTCCTCTCCTCTCTCTCCTCTTCTCTCTCTCCCTCTCTCTCTCTCTCTCCCTCTCTCCCTCTCTCTCTCTCCCTCTCTCTCTCTCCTCTCTCTCTCTCTCTCTCTCTCTCTCTCTCTCTCTCTCTCCCTCTCTCTCTCTCTCTCTCTCCAGGCCATTCCCTCAGTCTAATTCCTAAACGCATTTTGCTCCAGTTCCTGCTGAGGCACTGCAGGGAGACTGTTGGTGTGTAGAGAAGGGGCAGAATGCGTGGAGGACTAGCTCTTCACACACTATTACCTCTAAAATACCAACACAAGGTTATCTACCTCCTTCGACATGAGTGTTGTTACAGTTGACAGGGCTGAAGGGACTGGGCTGAAACAGGCTGGTAGTGCCCAGTGCAGCTAATACACTGCCACTGATGGAGAGGTGAAAAGGTGGCAGAGCCCTCTGTCCACTAACAGTTTGCACAACATGTGCCAAAAAGCTGGCAGTGGGTCTAATGGAGTTTGATTCCCTTCTTTAAAGAAGCTTTTCTCTTGGGGTTTATTATGCAAATCATTATTTTCCATGAGATAATCATATAAATGATGAATAAAAGATGTGTTAAAACCAATGAACAGGCCAATTAGCAGATTTTAAGAAAACTAAAAAAAAAAAAAAAAAAAGCAGGTTTAAAATATATGTCATACGTGTGTGTCTTCTAACTCTACTATAACATTTAATATTTGTAAATTTCTGGTGTGTTTTGTGTTTGAACTGCAGCTCTACTGTGGTTCAGAATTATATGTAAAATGGTTAAAGGCTACACTGGCCACTACAACGTCCTCATGACAAATCTTTTAGTGGTGTACCATGAAACTGGAGGAGAATATTAAAATCTCTAATTGATGCCAATTAGCAAAAAAAATAAATAAATAAAAACAAATCAAAAGCAGTTTCTAATATCAAAACACGTGTCAATGACTTACGGGGAAAAGAATATTCTTTTTCACCTCAAAATATGTTTACGCTCTGACTCAAATAGGCATCTTCCTCTGCATCTGACTGTGTTTGCCTTAATAACTGTGTAGGAACTCAAAATTTGTCTTCAAATATCACACTGAATTTGCCAAAATTAGTGGCAACCTCCTTGCCCTCAGCTTGGCCCTGTGGGACTTAGAGAGGAAGGGCTAAAGATGAAAGTGCCTTGGGATCTGAGCAAAATCAAAAACAAATCTCCGGGAGCGTCAGGGTTAATCCCTTGGCCGTCAAGGACTTTGAAGTCTTTGGCAATACAGTTAATTGTCAGAGTGGGGATTAGAGAAAGGTGGTAACAATTTAACCCAGGCAATGAGTGATCTGAAGGCCACTGCTCAGGCCTATCAGGTGTTTGCAGATGTGTGTGCCTCAGGAAAAGTGACAGCAGATTCCTTGAGATGAGAGGAATGTTTAACTGACCTATAATACTTTGTTTGCTCAAGCCCCCATCACATTGTAATTAGCTGGGAGGGGGAACAGAAACACGCTGATTGGACAGCTGGTACACTTAAGTGTTTCTATTTTTGATGTTATGCTGGCCCACGTCAGTGGTACTTCACTGTTAGTCTCTCTGAAGAGACCCTGATCGCTTCCCATCCTGCGCATTAACCAACAACCTTACTGACAGGTTACTTGAAAAAACTGTTTTAAAAGAAGCCAGAGATTTCTCTTTGCACTGGGCACATTGTTCCTCAGTGTCCCATTGATGCTTCTTGGATCAAATTTATCTGATTCTGAAAACATCGATGTTAACAAAATATTCTAAAACCTTTTAATCAAGAGAGCCTTTTAGACAGTGGACTTAGTAAAGTCAGTCATCCCCTTTTTTCTTTTCTTTTTTGGAAACTCAAACATCTGTTTATTCAATTCATAATAATGCAGTTAGGTTTGAGATGTTTCACCAGCTGTATTTTTGGGTTACACAATTTTTCCATTCTACCAAGATTAAAAAAAAAGTACAGTCAAATTAAAATGAGAAATTTTCTCTGTTTTTAACTTTGATATGTTTTATTTGTACTTTAGATACAGGGTTTAAAAATCTGCAAATCACTTTACATGTTCAAGGACATTTAATTGGACTCTGTTCAATGCATTCATTCATTCATTCATTTTTAGTCAGCTCCTCTGAGGTATACGAGGAGAAACTGCTGTTTTTGTAGCCGATTATTGTAATTTTATGTGGGGGCCCATAATAAATCCAGAAAGATAATAATATCTCTGGGCTTTTTAGCTTATCGTTGTTATTACACTTTGGTTATAATGAGGTGCGATCACAAAGTTCTTCATATTCAGCTTCTTGTGGATGTCTGGACGCCCACGATGATGGACATCTCAGTGCAACTGCTGTTTATAGACCTCAGTGAAGTCCCGTTGCATGTCTGTAATTTAACTACAGAATGAAAATTTTTTTTTTTTTTCAAATGAACCAGATTCTCAAAAAAATTCTACTGATGATTTTGCTATTGTCATCATCAAACGATAGCGACAAATCAGTCAGTGGAAGTAGTTCATCAGGCCTAGTGGAGAGTACAGGGCACCATCCTGAATGAGACTCTCAGGGCGGAGTTCTAGTGTAAATGTCCTCAGGGAGAACATTTAACAGAAACAGCCTGAACAGCGGTGTATGCCACTGTGCTATAATGTGCTGCCACGCAGTGCATTTAAAACAAGAGGTTTTTTATTTATTTTTTTTAATGTCCACTATCACCCTGCTCTCCAGAGTTCCCAGGGTCGTCGATAATCCAACAGAAGGAAGACAGTATCACACCTTAATGACATGAACAAACAGGACAAAATAGGACTTCTGGGGAGTGATCGCTAATTAGCATCTGAACTGAAAGCAGGCCGGTCCACAAGCTCCGCCTAGTTTTAATCAGAAAAAAGGCTTTTGGGTTTTTTGTAGTTCACATGGAGACAGTGTAGAGGTAAATGGTGTGTTTGAGTGGCCGTGTACTAATTCAACAGTAAAAACATGAAAAAAACGAATCAAGCTCAAATAGCATCAGACATACTCTGATGCAGAGACATACGTACATCACTAGTGTTAAGGGGAAAAATGCAAGGATGTTTCTAAATAGATATCTTCAATTTACTGTTGTTCCGTCTTTCACATAAAACTTTTTTCCCAGCGATTATTTTTTCTTTTTTTTTCTGCAGTGATTTTGTTGAGATTTGCTGGTGCTGATCACAGCTGTCGCCTCTGCTTTCTCTTAGTTCTCTTCAGGTGAAATATGCAGTATTTGACTCAAAGCTGAGTTTGCATTTACAATACACTTGAACCTGTTTGCTCAGTCTTTTCGCCAGTCTGCAAGGACTGCAAGCCGGTTTTCTCCCACCTCAGCAGAGCATGCCAAAACACCTCACTTTTTTGTTTTCATCAGAATTTGTCTTGTCATCTGTTTGTCTTGGTGTATTTCAAGGACATACCTTATTCTTCCTGAGCATCCTTAGCATTTCCTTTCTCTGGTGTTTGGGATAAAAATGCCCATATTTTCAGTTTCCTTTTTTAAGTTTTCTTAAGTTCAGCTATGATGTTGTTGTTCATTCAGTATGGTTTTTTTTTATAGTTGTAGAAATGTTGGTAAAGATATACAGAACACAATTACAGCAACTGTCTCTAACAACTAAAGTACTGTGCAAAAGTCTTGAGTCACCCCTCATTTCTTTATATTTTGCTTCCAAGGAGCCAGACTTTCTTGTAATTTTTTAAAGTGATCTTGAGCAGTATTTCTGAGGGCTTTCTGAAGGGTTTTTTGGATATTGGCTGCTTTTACACTCATTTCCACTCCAGTCCTTGTACCTGACCATTTTCAGAGGAATGGTTGGTTTTTGTGAGTTTGTTAAGCCACTTAACACTGGCCTATGGATCATTCAAGCATAAAAAAAGGAACCTCACCCAAGGGATGAACCAGTGTTGTCTACACATAACAGACAACTTCGAAACCAATTAAAGGCACTTTGCTACTACATAACACACATAACACATGTTCCCATTTCTTTAGTTGATTCTATGAAAAATGCCAAACATAACACAGTTTAACAGACATAAAATAGTATTTTTGAACTAGCAAGGTTATTCCCAAAAGCTATTAGCTGAAAACATCAATATCTTATATCTCTGTGCAGTGTGTCCTTAAAACGTTGAGGAAAACTGGACAAGTAGAGGAACTAAAGAAGAAGAGCAGCTTTAAAAACTTTTTATGGGGTTTTGAGGTGGCCCAGCGACGAGCAGGTGACCATGTGTGCCGCAAGGCAAAAAGCAAGGCAGCGCAGGTCTCATCCCAACCTGTCGCTCTTTGCTGCATGTCTTCCCCATCTCTCCTCCCACTTTCCTGTGCTCTCTACACTGTAATAATAATAATAAATAATAAATAATAATAAAAAAACCACTACAGCCAAAAAAATTAAACAACAGAAAAAAAAAAAAAAAAATATATTATATATATAGATATATATATATATATATATATATATATATATATATATATATATACTATATATATATATATAAATATATATATAGTATCTATATACTTCAAATATATATATATATATCTATATATATATTAGGGGTGGGACTCGATTAAAAAAATTAATCGAATTAATTACACGCTTGTAATTAATTAATCGAAATTAATCGCATTTTACTCGCATTTCAATATTTGACATGAGAAATATTAATTTAAGTTTAGTTGATGAATGAATCAATATACATAAGCTTAAACTTCAAAATTTTGTTTATTTTCCCACCAGTCTACTACACAGACCAATGAAGGGTGGAAGTGCTCCTGTGATAAGCAAACACCTGAAATTAAAGTTAAGCATCATAACTGGATAGTTTTATTCAACATTAATGTCTCACTTGTTATAGTTGGAAATTAATCATTAGCTCAGCTGTATTCCTTGATGTTGAAATGTGTTATGCTTGTTTTAACAGCTTATTTTGAATTAAAGACTTAAAATTAACCACAAAAAGGAGAAAAAGTTCGTTCTCCGTTTAACCAGCTGCTTTTACACAGCTGTGCTTCGCACTCACGGTTGCTAGGCGACATGAGCTACGCAGAGGTGACGGCAGCTGATATGAAGGCTAGCTGCTCACTTCCGGCCTTTGTGGTGTTCGTGGGCTGCGAAACGCACAATGTCCAAATTAGGGGCCGGGTCCTTCGCAGGATGCGGCCCCTAATTTGGACATTGTGCGTTGATATAATCTGTATGCCGGGAACTCGTGCACTGAGAAACGTTCCACGGTGCAAAGTGCGATTAAAATGCGTTAAAATTTTTAACGCGTTAATTTCCCCGTAATTAATTAATCGAAATTAACGCGTTAAAGTCCCACCCCTAATATATATATATATATATATATATATATATATATATATATATATATATATATATATATATATATATATATGTTGTCCTTCATGTGGTCCTTCAGTTAATCCATCTACTATTTGCTGAGGCCTCATTAGAAATGGTCTCAATGGTAGGATGGCTGTAAAGAAGCCATTCTTAAAGGAAACTGGGAGAAAAGACTGAGGTATGCCAAATTACACAAGATCTGGACTGAAAAGCAGCAGCAGGTCTTATAGAGTGATGAATCCAAATTTATGGAAGAGGTCAGGAAAGAGGTAAAACAGTGAGTAGCTACAGCAATCTGTAAAACATGGTGAAGGCTCTGTCATAGTTTGGGGCAGCATGTCAGTCACTGGTGTTGGGGATCTTGGCAAAACTGATGGAGTTATGGGCACAGAAATGTACCATCAGATTTGAAGCCACCATACATGACCATCTGGGAACCATCTGATTAGTACTGGTTTCATTTTCCAGCATGGAAGGATGGCTATCAAGAAGCCATTCCTCAGGGAAAACAGAGAGAAAAGGCTGAGATATGCCAAATTACATAGAAGTGGACTGAAAATCACGGGAAACAGGTCTTATATACTGTCTACAGCCATCTGTAAAGTGCGGTGGGGGCTCAGTAGAACAAAACATTTAAAAAAGAGCTTTGGAATGTCCTTCAAGAACCTGAAAAACTGTTCCTGAAGACTAATTAAAGAAATTACAAGAAACCTTGCCTAAGAGAGTTCAGGCTGTGTTGAAGTATAAAGATACTCATACCAAATATAGACTCCCAAGCTCTTTAGAATTGTCAAAAACCTGATTTTGCTTTTATATACTCTATTCCATGGATGCTTGCACATTTTTCAATAAACCACTCCACCTATTTCCAATTTTCCTAGCAAAATATACAGAAATGACGCTTGGCTCAAGACTGTTGACTTTGCTGTATAATGAGCTGAGCACATTTGCCCATAAACTAACTTTCTTCATCAATCACATCACACTTTCCTTGCTGAGTTTTGTTCACTGGCAGTAAGTAGTTCTAAATTATTATGTCACTTTGTTGCTGCGGCCTTCAATTCAGTGTTATTTATATAGCACCAAATCACAACAAACAGTCATCTTAAGGTGCTTTATATTGTAATAAAGACCCTACAATAATTACAGAGAAGCAGTCAAACGACCCCCTATGAGCAGCACTTGGCAACAGTGGGAAGGAAAAACTCCCTTTTAACAGGAAGAAACCTTCAGCAGAACCAGGCTCAGGGAGTCATCTGCCGTCACTGGTTGGGCTGAGGGGGAAGAGACAGGACAAAAGACACACTGTGGAAGAGAGCCAGAGATTAATAATAACTAATGATTAAATGCAGAGTGGGGTACAAACAGAGTAAAAGAGGTGAATAAAAGAGAAATACTCAGTGCATTGTAGGAACCCACCAGCAGCCTAGGCCTATTGCAGCATGACTGATCCAGCCCTAACTTTAAGCTTTAACAATAAGGTAAGTTTTAAGCTTTATCTCAAAATAGAGTGGGTGTCTCCAATATTACCAACAGTTTAAGTTCCATGAGACTTTTATGTAGCCTTCAGTGTCAACATTTTTAATGTGCCTTAATTGGTGCTAATATACAGATTGGCAGATATAAACAGTGTCTTTATGTAGTATGATTAACCACTTCACTCACACACACACACACACACACACACTTTCTCTCTCACCTAATATGGTCACATTGCACTCATTAACCTATCTTTTATGGTTATTATAACATTATAACAGTGATCATAGTCGACAGTAGTTCCTGCTGCCCTAGCACAGGATTGACAGCCCCTTGTAGGTGGTAGTGACAGCTGTGTCCTGTATCAGTAGTTTGGCATTTGTGTTTAGGCATTTACAGAAGTGAGGCTTGGTTTTGTTTGAAGGATCTAAGTCTCAGGGTTGATTGGCAGACAGTGAAGATGGCCGCACATGACCCAACCCCCCTGGCGAGATAGAGAATAGGTCCATTGTTCCTGAAGCAGTATGCTGCTTAGAACTGCAGTGAGGCAAGGATGTGGGACCCTTAATAAATAAATAAATATAATATATATATATATATATATATATATATATGTGTGTGTGTGTGTGTGTGTGTGTGTGTGTGTGTGTGTGTGTGTGTGTGTGTGTGTGTGTCCTCTCAGAAACTTTTAAAATGACAGATGTGTTGCAGTTAGTGATTTTCATGAACACCCAAACAGTGTAATTCAAGCCAACATAATACTGTATACTTGTAGTGAAGCATGATGTCCAGTTGTTGTTAACACTCTGAGAATTGTTGATTCAACATTCTGCTCATTTCTCAAGCTTGGTAGCTTTATTATAAAATATTTTTACTGTATTATGTACAATTGTATCTATCGTGACATACATTAGGAGTCCTAAATGAACAGTTTTATAAACACAAACCAAATTAACAAATTTATTTTAGAATGCATTACTGTATACTGATTTGCAGAAACATTAAAACCACGTGGCAGATATTGTGGAAGTCCCCTTGTATGATGAGAACAGCTCTGAAAAGGCTGGGCCCTTTGAGTCCTACATTTGCAGTGTAAGGCCTTCACAGCTTGATGGGATTGTGATCTAGGATGTTTGAAAGCTAGGTTAATGCTTCATGTCACGGCAGTTTTTGACATCTTGCAGGCTGCGTTGTCTTGCTTCTGGAGTTCACCGTCATTGGGGAGTGACACTGGGAAGGCAGTATGCTTGGTGTGCTTGCTGTGCCCCAATGAATCTTGTTAGTCCTTCAACCGGGGGATGCGGTGGGGGTGGGGTCCCCCTGAGTATCAGACGAACACTTGCTAGTGCTAATAGCCGTCAGTTCTGAACTGGTGAAATTCTCATCCAGCACAGTGCCGGGCAATCAACTGCTGGCTAGAACCCTGTGAACGTGTCATTACAAGTGAATATGTGTAGATAGCCACTTGTTTCTACCTCCACTATTATTTCAGCCCTAAAATGTTTCTGTTTAGGATTACTGTCTTTATATTTGAACTTTAAGAAATTAAAAGCTGGTATTTGAAAACAAAGACTGAAAAGCAAGTATCAGAATTCTAAGTGACATGAAGAGCTGAGGAGCTATGGCTCCTACTCTCCATCTCTCCTGTGTTTGACATGCAGGAGCCCGGCACCAGCTAACTGGTTATCATCCTCCACACAAGCTGTAGGTTAGACATATTAGATCTCTGTTCCCCACAAGAGTCCCGGCCCTCTCATTTGGTGCCAGTCTAGCTGGATATCAGCAACACACTCTGCCTCTCTGGCACCACAAGGTCCATTTAGCTCAGGCTTCACCCCCCCTTTCTCACCTTATACCCACCCACCCAACAGTATTCCTGCATTTCACTCACTTATCTTCTCTTCTCACATCCCTCCTGTTTTTTTTTTATTTTCTCATTCTCACAAGTGTGTCTCATTTTCCTTCATAGCTTTTAAGGTAAGGCCTTCCAGATTTATTTTGGGTCTGTTATTCAAATTTAAGGCTGGTTCACTTCAGTTTAAGTGCAGTTCTGTCTCTTTTCTGCCCTTCCTGATTTAATTATCTTTTATCTTTTTTTTGTGCACTACTGTTTTATTGCTTAGCTCTGTTTAATTGCTTACAAAGCAGCTTTTGGCAGCTGTGTTTTATATTAGTTAAATCTGAAATTCTCAATCCACATCGCATTAAAAAGCTCCAGAAAAGGTAATGTTTTTTGTAGCCATCTTCTTCTATCTTCATCTTTTTAAATTCCTTACTCCTTCTCTACCCCTTCTCCTGTCTACTACCATCCATTCTCTCTTAGTCTCTCTCTTGCTCTTTCTCCCCCTCCTGTGTTCCCCAGTGGGGGTGTTGTTTGTAAAGCATTATAATTTATAACGGAGCAGAGTGGATTTAATTTCAGTGCGCGGGGGCTCGCCAGCAGGGCGCCAGCCTGCAATCAGGGGAATCAGCAGCTCGCACAAGGCCTGTAAACACACACACACACATACACACACATACACACACGCACATAGAGAGAGCAGACCCCCACATAGAGCCAGTGAGAATGGAAAGTATTATCAGTGGCCACAAACGGACAGTGTTTCTCGTCACCCAACTCCCAGGATGCTCTCTCCACAGCCCGGCACCTTCTCAGCTTCACTTTCAGCTCTGCTGCAACTGCTCTCGCTCTCTCTTCCCCTCTCTGGCTCTTTGTAATTTCTCTGTCTGCGTCTGGCTTGCATTATCTGCATCTTCCTCCCCACCCCTTTCTCTCCCTCTCTTACTCATTGTCTCTCATTACCACTCATTACCTATTGTTGGGGGGGTAACAGGCTTTCTCATCATAGACTCCGCTGCCTTCCAAAGACAATTAAGGTTCACCAGCAGGTCATATTCAAGTATTATTCCTCTCATTCCCCACCACCACACACACACGCACACATGCACACACACGCACACACACACACATTCTCTCTCTCTCTATCCCTTCAGTTCTGCCCCGGGGGGCCTTTTTTTTTTTTTTCTTTTTCAAACTGCCCATTTGCCAGTTGCAATTTCCCCTTCATAAATCCTGCTTCCTTGGCAAACTGTGCCAGACAGTGGGATGATCCTTACTCACAGAAGGTCAGAGACCGAACAAGAGGTGTAGTAGGAGGAGCCAATATCTCTAGCTCTAGCTAGAGACATTGCTTCAAAGATGACACAATTATCAATTGGATAGTGACCCTAAAAGATAACATGTCAGATAAAAGTTAGCTGATGTTAGCAAGTACGGTACAGTAGTGCAGGACTTGGATTTATAGTGTTTTGGTTTTTATTCAAACTTCCCCTCAAATTATGTTTGTCAGTTTGCACAAAGAAAAGTTCCTTCTGCTTCAGCCATCTGCTAAAAACCAGTCACTGTCAAATCATTACCAAAAGTTGCAACAAAGGCAGCATATGCAATTCTTCTAAACAGCTTATTCAACTTTGTCAGCTTCATCAGGTTGCAGACTTCATGACAAAACTACATAAAATAATTTATCTGCAAATTTCAAGGTGTAAAGTGGACTATATGTTGCAAGTTTTTGTATGGAGAAGTGTTTCCAGCTATGGTTTGTCGCTTGCAGTGGTAGCAACAGACAGGTGAAAAGTAAAGGCGAGCCTGAACCCTTGAATCCAATGATCATCATCATCATCATCACCATTAAAACTTCAAATGAGAATTAAGAGCCCCCCCCCAGCTAATAAAAATTTAGATTTTCTATCTTTATTTTATATGAATAAACTCTGTTTGTCTACTCTTGTAGAAGATCTGATGTTTTTACTGCCACACATCAGTAAATCTCACCTCGTCGTGCTCGTATTAGTTTGCTGCGTTGCCTCTGTGTTTTATCCTCTGGGATGCTAGTTTTAATCTGAGGTCTTAGCCACTGTGTTGTTCTGTTCCTGCTGTTATATTAGGATGATTGGACATCTGCTGTGGGCGTGTTAAGCTGGAATCACTCATCCAGTCTCCCAGAGTGCATGTATCTGACACAGCAGCATCATTGTTTCAGAGTGTGTGTATGTTGCAAACAGAGTGTGATGTACCATAATGACAGGGATACACTGAGAAACTGATTATGGCCACAAACTTGGAATTTTTAATGAATATGTGAAAATGTACAGTTTCGTGTAACTATTTATTTCATGTGTGGTGCACATGTGCATTGTTACTGTTCACTAGTGGGAGCTCAGCGCCATCATTCTCCATTTAGTATAATTAATTCCCTGCTTTTCCACTCTTCTTGGATTTGCTTGCCTTTATCTAACCCCAGCTAACGACTACAAGATATGCTTTATGAGCTCAGAAGAATAACATACAAGCACAGCACAAACATGCTGCAAAAGATTTGCTGGACATTTCTGAACCACATGAATTGGACAGGAAACAGGTCATTTCTCTCTTCTCTGAATGCTCCAGAAGCAAAAGTTCAGAGGAAGGGCTCATCTCATAAAGACTCAAGTATAAACCTTTTTATTTGGGGGCATCGACACCCCCCCCCCCCCCCCCCCCATCCCCAAAAGGAAACTGTGAAATAGCTGTCATATAGGTAGAAAAAAGAGGTTAAATTTGATGCCATTTAAACTAATTTAATTGCATAATTTAAAAAAAAATTATCTTGCGCTTACAGGTCTTAGGTAACTACAACCTGAGATGAACAATAACTCATGACATATTATATTGTCATTATTTAATAAAACTAAGCCAAAATGCTGAAGCAGTGTGTGAAAATCTTGGTTCACCCCATAATTCAACAGCTTGTAGAACCACCTTTATAAGCAATAACTTTAAGAAACTTGAAGCTGTTGTTTTATGGATGACTTTATCAGCCTTTCGTTATGGAGCAATTTTGGCCAACTCTTCTTTACAATGTAGATTCAACTCATTGAGATTTGTGGGCATTCACTTATGCACAGATCTGTTAATGACAATGGGATCATTGTCCTGTTGCATGACCTAATTCTGGTCAGGCTCTAGCTGTTCAGTTGGTGATTGTGATTTCAGTTTCACATGAGGTTTGTTGTTAGATTTGCTTTTGTATGGGTGCCAGGGTGGCTCAGTGGATGAGCACGCGATCATGTATCCCACATGTCTGTGGTGTGGATGACCCAGGTTCGCATCTGACCTGTGGCCCTTTCCTGTGTGTCTTCCCCTGTATCTCTCACCTCACACTTTCCTGTCTGTCTTCAATGTGCACTATCTAAGAAAATGTTTTTGTTTATTTCTTTCCAAAAAAAATGTTTTTAAAAGAATTGCTTTTGTAGTAGTTCCCCTATGGTTTAATTTGGCAAACTTTGTGTTTGCCTCATAGTGAAGAACAGCCACATTAGTGTTGAGCCAGTAATGTAGAGCCACTACTTCCTGCACTGCTGTACCCATGTCATGCATACATACATACATGAACTAATATGTACGTATCTGTATCTGTGTGTGCGTGTGTGTGTGTGTGTGTGTGTGAGAGTGAGAGTGAGAAAGTCTTGAGCCATTCCTCTTCATTAAAAGGAGCCAGATTTTCTTGTCATTTTTTAAAGTGGTCTTGAGCCATACTTCTCCAGGCCTTTTCACTAATTTTCAGTACTGTCTCTATATCTGATCTTTTTCAGAGGAATTTTTTGTTTGTTTGTTTGTTAACCCCCTTAACACTGGTCTATGAGTCATTGAAGCATACAAAAGGCAGCATGGTGTGCGACATGGCTGTAAGAAATTTGAGGAAACTGGACAACTGCAGGCCAAAAAAAGCAAAACAACAAAAGCACTGCAGATGAACAGTAATAGATGAACAAAAATATAAAGAAATGAGGGATGGCTGAAGATTTTTGCACAGTATTATCTTTTCAATTCAGTCCAGTTACATTTTATTTATATAGCACCAAATCACAACAAACAGTTGCCTCAAGGCACTTTATATTATAAGGTAAAGACCCTACAATAATACAGAGAAAACCCCAACAATCAAAATGACCCCCTATGAGCAAACACTTGGTGACAGTGGGAAGGAAAAACTCCCTTTTAACAGGAAGAAACCTCCATTAGAACCAGGCTCAGGGAGGGGCAGTCATCTGCCACGACTGGTTGAGGGTGAGAAGAAGGAGACAGGATATGATATGATAGGAGACAGGATAGGATATGATTGGTTCTTGTTCTTATATAGCGCTTTTCTACTCTAGCTAAACACTCAAAGCACTTTATAATATATATATGCTGTGGAAGAGAGCTAGAGATTAATATGGGAGTCAGTATGTGAGAAATCTGCTGTCTCTTTCTAGTCCCTGTCAGTACTCTAGCTGCAGCATTTTGGATCAGCTGAAGGCTTTTCAGGGAGCTTTTAGGACAGCCTGATAATAATGAATTACAATAGTCCAGCCTAGAAGTAATAAATGCATGAATTAGCTTTTCAGCATCACTCTGAGATAAAATGTTTCTAATTTTAGAAATATTGTGCAAATGCAAGAAAGCAGTTCTATATTTGTTTAATATGTGCATTGAAGGACATATCCTGGTCAAAAATGACTCCAAGATTTCTCACAGTGTTACTGGAGGCCAAAGTAATGCCATCCAGAGTAAGTATCTGTTATACACATGGGCAGATAAAGTTTAGTTTCTTGGGGTTGTTTTGTTTTTGCCCCATCTCTACTGAACTCTTACAGACGGTGCAACATTTTCTGTGATCCTAGTGATTATAGAAATACCATAGCTCAATACAAAAACATCTTAAAATCTACTGCTGATTACCATACTGTATTCTAAAAGGTTAGCATGAAGAACCACAGATAATGATCAGTTTATTTTTCAAGCCCAAATCGTAAATGACAGACTTGCGTCCAAGGGTTTCACAATCTGTGTAGCATAAAACATCTTCGATTTTTGTGAGCCTCAGTTCAGATAAATGAAAAAGCAAAAGAAAAACCCAGCAGGCATTTTTCACACAATTTTAACTTGTAGTAGTGCAGAGTCCACAGGTGTCCTGTCTTGGCTTAATATCTGTTTCATGTGTTGGTTCATTTGTATACTCCTCTTCTTCAATGGCATATCATAATGTCTGCTACAAAGAATGCTTGTTTCCCATCTGCCAATTTTGAGTACAGCATTTTGTTGCAAAGTGGTCATTTTAAGAAAAACAATCCTTATTGCTTGGTTTTGGCATTCCCAAAATCTTTCCCCCCCCCCTTACTATACAATTTGGAATGATTCTTTAATGTGGGGGACGTTCCTTTTCTCATATTTGTTTATTCTGACAAACCTGAGTGTCACCAGGCAGATTGTAGCTACCAAAATCACTTCTCTGCGAATGGAAATAAACCTAATGACCTTGGTTGTCTCGCCAACTTCTAAAGACACTGTGTTTGTGCATGTGTGTGCGTGCATCTCACTAATGGCTATAGAGCTGTAGTTTTTTCATTTAAGTCAGAGTTATGAAGTGTTATGGAGCCCTTTTAGGTTTTAACCTCCCTTGGCAGCAGTTAGGCTCTATATTACAAAGGTTAGTAGGCTGTGCAGTTGCTCATTTTACTCTTTCTCTCTCTTACACACACACACACACACACACACACACACACACACACACACTTGAGTGAAGTTGCACTGGTCATGGCCTTTATACATGAGCTATCCTCAAATTTAATCAAATGTCCTAATGGGTTCTGTGTGGGACGTTTCCCTCTGTGTGAGAGTCTGTGTGTGCGTGTAGGTAGGCCAAAGGAAGCCTTAGAGGCAGCAGCGGTTGATTGGAGGGCACATGTGATGTGGCTGAGAGATCAAACACACACTTTTGATAAATGTGAGAGCGGAGTGGGCAGTGCTCCTTTTCTTCACTCCTGATCAGTGTTGGGCTGTTCTCTGTTCATTACACAAACACATGTGTGTGCATGTACGTATACACACACACACACACACACACACACACACACACACACACCTTTTGCAGAGTGACTCCTTGACAATAAGAGTCTGGTTAGGGACATTTATATTTTACTCCTTACGTACATTTCTGCTCCATGCTTATGTTTGAGTGTTTGTGTCTCATGGTTGTGTGCTTGTTGCCAGTAATGAGGTCAATCTCCTGCATGGAGCTAAAACCTCACTGTGTCTTTATCTCTGTTACATGGCCAGAGGATTATTCTCATCACTCTCAACACTGCTTTCACTCTCAGCCCTCTCCCACTCATCCTCCATCACTATACACATTTAAAACATGCTTTGTATGTTCTTGTTGACAGATAATTTAAGTTAGTGAAATATATGTAATAGCCCCAAATAGCTTTTCAAGCTCTAAAAGATACAAAAGGGATTTCAATAAAGGAACACTGTACACATAGAAAAGGAAACAAATTTTGCATTCTCATGTAGAGATCTTTTGCTGAACTGATTCCATGTGAAACTTATGTAAGAACATATTCAGCTGAACACACAAACATCATAATATCCACCTTAATAATTTTAGTACAGTGTCTACTCAAAACAATTATAGGCAGAAATTACTAGCTATGCCAAACTGATTGGTTTTTTTTTGTTGTTTTTTTGTTTTCTAGGAATGACACATTTGAATTAAAACTAAACTGAAAGTTCAAAACCGTACTATAATTCAGAAATACATATTTTCTACATTATAATACTCATCCACACCATTGTTCAATATGTATAAATCTGTCTTTATGATAACTCACAGCCTGTACAGGCTGAATATACCCAGCTGTTGCTCTGTCCAACATATTTCTTGTTACCATTAAAGGTGTTCCATATCCCTTGAACCAAAGCCCTGATATGAAATAAAAAGGAATTACTAACATTTTTCCATCCTTTGAGAATTGATTTTTTTCCGCTTTGCTGAAACTGTAAAATACATAAAAGATCTAAATTACACTTTATGTTCAACACTGCTGAACATTCATGTTTCCACTGTCTATTTAAATCCCCACTTAACAGTGACTCATGGGTCAAAATTAAACTAAATTCATATTAAGTTCAAGAAAGGCCCTTGAACATATTTTTTTTTCATCCTGGAATATACAGCCAACTTCAATGGACATAACGTCCTCCATGTGTTCTTCTTCACTGCGTTTCAGACACTGCATTCAGCTGTATTCTCCAAAGTGCTTTAGAACAGATCCCTTTAAAGCTAAAAGCTTCTTGCCCAAGCACAAACCATTTAAGGTTTCTCATATTTGGAACCTCTTTTTTAAATAGTGAAGAATCCAGCCTTCCCTAAAAAATATCCATCCACCCATCCACTTTCTCTGCTTATCCTTTTCAGGGTCGCAGGGGGGCTGCAGCCTATTGCAGCTCCCACTGGGCGACAGGCAGGGTACACCCTAGGCTGGCCACCAGCCTGTTGCAGGGCTAACACAGAGAAACAGACAGCCATTCACACTCACATTCACACCTACTTCCAATTTAGGATGATCAGTTAACCTAACCCCTCTAATTGCATTTCTTTGGACTGTGGGAAGAAGATGGAGGAGATGGTAAGAACCTGCAAACTCCACACAGAAAGGGCCCAGCCAGATGGTAGATTTGAACCCATGACATATATATATATATATATATATATATATATATATATATATATCCAGGACATGCGCACACACACAGACAGAGCACAAAAACTAAGGAAATTTTTGTTTGGTTGATTATATCCTCATTGTAACAATGCCTCTTGACAATAAATCTTATATCAATAGCAAAAGTCAAGAGCCAATAGCAGAATAACCTCTTTGGGACTGGCAGGGAAGATTTGCCAAGTTTTTCATGGTCGCAGACCACATATATCGTTTGTTTGTGGTGTGGAAGGACAAGTGAAAGTGCCCGGGGAACTTGTTTTAAAATGCATTTTCGTCCCATGAATGCCCCAATTCAACCCTCCAGAGTCAACAGCTGTGCAGGCGTGGCCAAATGGAATCACCAGTTTAAGATGATGTTGCAGCAGAATGCAGCCTTGCTGAGCGTTAAAAGTGTGGACTTTAAACTATATACCAGTTTTTAAATTGTGTTGATAGGCCAAGTAAAATCAAACTTAGGAGAAATTATTTACGCCATGCTTTCTCCTGACTATTGTCATCATGGGCTGTCAGAAGGCTGGAATGAACTAGCTTGACTTGGGAAACATGAAACACAGGGATTTGAGTTCTTAACAAAGCAGGCAGTTTCAGCTTGACGACAGTAGGACTAATCATAGCATCTGTTTCATAGGGCCCACTGAGTCGTGGAGCTAATTTTTTAGACAGTGACTTCAATGGAATGTCCCTGGAAGACAGCCAAACCTTTTGTCCTGGCACGTATTTAGGAGCAGGGGTATGTCGGCAGTCTGTATACCAATGGGTGCGTTCCTGGGTGTGAAGGAGGACCCTTCAAGTCTGCTCCCACATTTGTTTACTTCTCTCCAAGTGATGTTGAACCGAGGGGACCTCTAACTCCTCCTGCAGCTCAGGAAACAGAGGTGGTTGAAAACCTAAAGATGCTTCTACAGGAGAGAGTCTGGTAGCTGAGGAGGTTAGGCTGTTATGAACGTATTCGATCCATAGTAAGTAAGTGCTACAGGTGCGAGGATTACTGCATGTGACACAGCAAAGGGTGGCCTCTAACTTTTGACTGAGTATCTCTATTTGATCATTCATTTTCAAGCGGTACAGGAAGTTTTCTAGACCTGTGAAATGAATTGAGGCCCCCTGTCAGAGAGGATCTCTATCGAAATCCCATGGAGCTGGAAGACATGCTCAATGATTACTTTGGTGGTTTCTGAGGCTAAGGGTAATTTGAGGAGTGCAACAAAATGGGCTACCTTTCAAAACCTGTCGATGGTCGATAGAGGAAACTGGCAATCCTGTAACAACGTCTAAGGCTATGTGAGACCATGGCCTCTGAGGAACAACAACAGGTTGAAGTAGACCTGACGGGGGTTGATTACATTCTTGTTGTGGGCACATATTGAACAGGCAGTTACATATTCCTTTACATCTTGATCCATCGAGGGCCACCAGAAAAACTGTCTTAAGTTTTTGTTCTGCTCACTGGGTGACAGTAGAGTCTTGCGGTTTGTCAGCTGAACAAGCTGAAGAAGGAACATACTGCCGCCCAGGAGGTCCGGTCCCAGGATCTAGTTCCAGTTGAAGGGCTTGTTGGAGAGTGCTCTCAAGCTCCCAAGTGACTGCTCCAATCACGCAAGAGCTTGAGAGGATTTGTTCTTGTTCCAAGCTGTATTTTTGTGTGGAAAACTGGCGAGACAGAGCATCATCCTTAATATTCTTGGACCCTGGGCATAAGAAATATGGAAATTGAAGCAACCAAAAAACAAATGCCAATGTGCCTGGTGAGAATTTAACCTTTTAGCCTGCTACAAGTAGGTGAGGTTCTTGTGATCTGTCCAAATTAGGAAAGGTTGTTCAACCCCCTCTAACCAATGGTGCCACTCTTCTAGCGCCAGCTTAATGCCTAACAGTTCTCGGTCTCTTGCATCACAATTTTGCTCAGCGGAACTCAACCATTCAAAGAAAAAAAGCACACAGTCTTAATTTTCCTCCTGGTCCGGACCGTTGCAACAGCACAATGCCCCCACCAGAGTCCGAGGCATCTATTTCCACAATAAACTTTAGTTTGGTATTGGGGTGTATAAGAATGGGTGCTGAAATGAAGGATTCCTTGAGCCGTGAACGCGGCTTCTGCTTCAGGTGTCCACAGAAATGGTTTCTTAATTGAGGGTTGAGTTGACTGAGTAGTGCTACTACCTGATTGTAATTCTGAATTAACCGGTGATAGAAGTTGGCAAATCTAAGGAATTGCTGGAGGTGCTTTCTGGAGGTTGGGGTCTTCCGCTTGATCTTAGCAGGGTCCGTCTTCACCTGCCCACCTTTGAGCATATATCTGGAGAGATTACATCGGGGACTAGTGGGCATCAGGGCCCCAGGGAGGAGGTCAGTAGCACATGGTCATATGGTCTATGGGGGGGTTGTGTCTCAAACAGACACAACAGATCTCAGACAATTTGCTGAGCAAAACAGACTCCCAACTTTCAACTCTTCCCTTAGTCCAATTTATTTTGGGGTTGTGTGTCCTGAGCCTTGAATACCCCAGAACTACAGGGGTGCTCGGGGCTGAAAAAAAAACACAAGGAAATTTAACTGTTCCTGATGGTTGCCGGAAACAACTACTTGAATCAGCTCAGTCTGGTGAGTGATTGTGGCTAATAATTCAAAGCAGAAGCTGGAATATGTGTGGCAAGAGGTGTCATTAAAATGCCTAACTGTTTTGCTAAATCTTTGTCCAACACCACAGTCCACTAGTGCTTGCAGAGAAAGGTTATTCTGGTTAACGTGGAGTGTGATAGGTATCATTAATCAGGGAGGATGAGCCTGCTTTGCTCCACCCACTGGTATCCCTAAGTTTACTGATGAGCCCTGCCTTTTGACTAGACCGGGCAATTAGCCACAAAATGTCCGACTTGGCCGCAATCAAAACATGCACGGGTAGCTAAGCATCTTTGCGGGAGTCAGTCTAGCCCTACCAATTTGTATTGGCTCTGGTGGTAGCTGGTGAATGGAGTGGGAAGGGCTAGATGCAGACGTTTTAACCAGAAGCGAATGAGCGAGTGGAAACGTTGCCTCACAACCGCCCAGAGCTCTTCCGAGCTTGCTTTGAAACCGAGTCTTTTGGAAAACTCTGTTCACAGAATTGATTTTCTATTTTGAGTGCTAATGATACAAGAGCTTCAAAAGATGTGGGCTCATCCCGAACAATAAGCTGATCCTTTATTTTATTGTTCAATGCTTGAAAGAAAACCTCTTGTAACGCATTGTTCGGCCACCCTGTTTCAGTAGCTACAGTTTGAAATTCTATTACAAACTGAGCCACACTCTCAGTTCCTTGTTTCAGCCTAAGTAATCTCTGAGCAGCGATTCCCTCAGACACTGGGTGAGGAAAAGTCTTTTTAAACTCACTTTTATGAAGAATTTCTGGGGAAGATTCAATATCATTATGTACGAAAAAATGCTCAGCCCAGGCCAGCACCTAAAGAGCTTGGTCACTGGACTATGGCTAGGGAACACTGCAGCAAAAACCCCTTAACAAGACTCAAATCACCATGAAAAGGCTCAGGTGAAGGAGAGACAATTTTCATGAAGCCTGAGGTTTCCAGAGAAGCCCTCATCAGAGTAAACTCAGGCAAAGGTGTAGTAACTGATCCAGAGTTTGTTTCGGCAGCAGGTGTGTTGAGGTGCAGCAGGCAGTTTATTGTTAATAGTCTGAATTAACCTAATGATCTTGTCTTGACGCCATTTTCCTTCTTGTTGTTGTTCTCCCAAAGTTCTTAATGCTTGTTCATGCTCATTGAGTTTGGCTCCCTGTTTAGTCAATGCTTTTGCAATCTTGACCAGGTCAGGTCCATTTGTGGCCAGAATGTACCGTCATGGCCTATGGCCAAAGCTTACAAGGTGGACCTAGACGCAAGCAAGGCTATTTACAAACAGTTTATTGAAAGCATTGAGTTGCTTTGGTTCAACTGAGAAGTACATTTGAAGCAAGATCCTGAAGGGTATTTAAGCGGGATCTGAGCAATCCTTGAGGGGAGGTGTGTGGTTTTTGTGCCCCTCTGTCTTCTAGTGGACAGGAACTGTTCTTTGGGGTGGCACAAATAATTTGTGTTGCATCTTATTGTGACACCTGATTGTTCTGTAAATAGCTGCACAAAAAATGCCTAAGGTATTGCCTGAATTTTAATGTAAATAGTTGTATATAACTTTGAATGCATGATTTTAAATGTTAGAATTTATATTTGTATTTTAAGTTCTCAAAATTGTTAAACATGTTTGTGGTTTTTACATAAAACAAAACAAAAAAATGGTTTTCTACTCCAATTTATTTTTTTTCTGTGTTAATACAGTATATCAAAATGAAAAAAAAAAAACTGTACAACTGAGGTTGTGCTGAAAAACAAAGATAAATAAGGCAAGGTAAAAGTTTTTAAGGTGAAATATAAAGGTAAACTCAAAGGTAGTCAAAAACAGCCAAGTATACCCTAGACCAGGGGTGGGCAACTCCAGGCCTCGAGGGCCGGTGTCCTGCAGGTTTTAGATGTGTCTCTACTTCAACACACCTGAGTCAAATATAGAAATCATTAGCAGGACTCTGGAGAACTTGATTGCATACTGAGGAGGTAATTCGATTCGATTTGATTCAGGTGTGTTGGATCAGGGACACATCTAAAAGCTGCAGGACACTGGCCCTCGAGGCCTGGAATTGCCCACCCCTGCCCTAGACCCTGGATTGGAGCAGCCAAAGGTGGGTGAAAACTACAAATATTCATAAACAAAATTGAGGGACTTAAGTATAATTATCTATTGGTCAGTTCCTTGAGTAATGTTAAGTGCCTTAGTATTGTCAAGCCTATATTTTTTTTATAGGGTGCATGTGCCCTCAAATGTCCTGGCTGTGGTGACACTACAGTCATGCATGGTCTAACAATACATAGTCCTAGGCTTATTTGCATGTGCATTAACAATTACTGCAGTGGAGTAGACTGTGCCAGAAGGATTATCGTTTGCTCAGTCCTTGTGTAGTATTCTAGATAGAAAGATAGCTAGATAGCTAGCTATAAACCTGAATTACCTGACTTATAACCCCTTCCGTTCCAGTTTAAAAGTATCTCCAATCTTTGATGCCTATTCTGTATGTACTGTATTTGCTTCAGAAATTGCTAAGCACAAATGTTCATCAATAATCTCCTACATGTAGGATAATCTCTGTATACACACAATCGCTTTGGACAAGATTTTATCTCAGTGATGAGTTTATACCTTTTTTTTTTTTTTTTTTTGGATGAGTTTATACCTGCAGCAAAGGCAGTGTTTGTCCTTGTTGGGCCATATAGCTTGTGTGTTTGTCCACTAACTGGATAAAATGTCTGTGCTTTAGAATCCGTTGTGTTGACCTGGATAGAATGTAGAATCAAAATGAGAGAGATTAATCATGTATATTTCAGTATTTGAGTGCCAATTTACCTCAATGTAGTGGAAGGCATTAGGTATTAACAATCAGCCTGTCCAGTGGAGCATTTGATGCCTATCCATGCACTGTGTGGTTCTTGGTAGGATAGACAGAGGCCGTAAGGCAAAGGTTTGTACACACTTATGAGTACACTATTAAAGCTGTCTCTAATATGGGCTGGTTGTCTAAATGGCTTTTCTTTCTAGAGTGGAATATTGTTTTAGTTGATGCTGTGCTTGTGTTTCTGTACATGCCTATCTGCACCTTTTATGTACAGAACACACTCACACACACACACGTCTGCCTTTCTTTGCAGTCTGTTTCACCATAATTGCTAACACCCCCCTGCCCTCTGTTCACTTCACACATGATGTGGCCCACCTTTTCACCCATCTGTCAGAACTGTTGTGAGTGAGCATGTGTGTATGTGTGCATTGCGAGCTGTCATGCGAAGGTGGAGCGATGTTGATCATCAGGCCAAGCCAGTGGCATATGGCCATGACCTGGGGTGCTGTGGCATGTAGGAATGCAGGATAGCAAACTGAATGGACAAGAGCTTATGCACATGGCTGCACGGATACTGGCATGCCAACATTGCATATGCAACTGATCAAGTGCAGTTACAAGCACCCATTTCTGTCTTTCTCTGGATGTCTTCCCTTACTGTTATCAGTCACAATGCCTCGGTCACATCTCTCACAAAAGCGTGGCAGGAGTTGTCTATTGAGGATGTAAATTGAGTTTGCTGAAGTTGTCTTGGTGTGCTCATGTTTTAAGCTGCAAGTCAAAAAGTTTTCATGTCAGGCAGGATGCACAAGGAAATATTGAGTAGACACAACGTGTCTGTTTCTTTGAATAACATCTCTATCATAAGGCTTCCATTGACCTTAAGGGTTCTTATTACAGATAAATAGCAAAGTGAGATAGAATACGACATCATTACTTGAGAATGGATGTGCTTATATAAAAAAAGAAAAAGATCTGCTCCAGCAACCTGCTCATTCACAGGTTTGAAGGTCAATAAGCTTCATAAGCAGAGCCTGTGGTGCTGTCTGATCTTGAACCTGGAGGTGTGGACACCTGTAGAAAGTATTTTCTACAATTTGTGGGACGCATCTGTCAATTTTGCGTTTTCAATACCTCAAACACAGTCAGTCCAATAAGAAAATTAAAATATTGCTATATTATCAAAGCCAGTGATATGAACAGATATGAACAGTCTGTCCTTTGGCACTGGTGTCTGGTACAGACTTTAGGCAATAGTAAAAAAGACTCAACTTGTTACTTATGGACAATCAGATTAGCATCAGTTTTTGATTAATAAAGGGGTTAATAAAGGGGCAGTACCCAAACTACAGTCAGGTTTCTTATTAGAGCTTAGCTTTCTGTGGCTACATATTAACGGGTATTTTTAGTGCCTAAAACTTAACCAGTGAGTGAAAGATAAAGAAAAAAGCAAGTGCAAACAAAATGAATCAGCAAGTGAAAAGAAAGTGGGAAAAATTAAAGTCCCATACAAGGAGACACAAAACCAGTCTGCTGGCTGAGACACTCATTCCAACACCATTACTGCAGCCTCCTAATGCAGAGGCTTTCACTCAAAAAAAAAAAAAAAAAAAGCAATATACATTTGTGGTGTCCACTCTTGTGGCATGCAAAGGACATGTATGCATTTGATATCAGTGCCATCTGACAGAACAGCAGTATTTAATGCCCTGGAATGAAAACATGTATTCATGCACACACACTTTATACAGTGTATAAAAGTTTATGTAGTATTTGACCAACTTTCCCCAGCTCTCCATTTATTCTTCAGTATACTACATCCATAACTTCTTATGTGTACATATGAATACCAAACCCAGTTCATGGGCTGCACAACTGCATGCAGAAGTGGGAAGTAACGAAGTACAAATACTTTGTTACTGTACTTAAGTAGATTTTTGAGGTATCTGAATATTATTTGCGTATTTATTTTTCTGACTACTTTTTACTTTGACTCCCTATATTTTTACACAAATATCTGTATTTTCTACTCCTTACATCTTCAAAACAGACAAAACGTCTGAGAGAAGTTTTTATTTCCAGTCACTGCGTCATCAAACATCAAATGATCTGAGCCTAAATAGTGGCTCAGTAAAACATAAGAGACAAACCTAGTGGTGTATCCTCCATCACTGAGGCTTATTGCATACAAAGAGGCAAAACCATATAATTTATACTTGATTTTTTTTTTTTCTTTTGGCATTAAGTTTTTGCTTTACTAATTTCAAGCCTATATTTGGACAGGTTCTTATATAGTGCTTTTCTACTCCACTTGAGTACTCAACACTTTATACAACATGCTTCATTCACCTTCCTTACAAAAATTCACTATGGTTACCTATGGTTTTTATGCAGTAACCATGGTAAAACCATGGTCACTGCACTTTTTTTCTACACCTAAACACTTAACATTCACACCAAATGCATTGAAAACAACTTGGGGTTCAATATCTTTCCCACGGGTACTTTGGCACAGAAACCGGAGCAGCTAAGGATTGAACTGCCAACCTTCCAATGAGTAGATGACTTGCTCTACCTCCTGAGCTACAACCACCCCAGAGTGAGTTTTCTTTTATGGTTATTCATGAGAAAACTCTTACTTGTCACTTTAGAAATAATACACTTATCTAGATTTGGTACATTTTCGAATCATTTGACATTCATTTGATGTTACATAAAATATTTAAAAGTGTATTCTGTTTTGCTGTATACTGTAAATTAAGGCCACTTTGGCATTTAAAGGTGCCACTTTCAGCTTATGTACTGCAGTAGATGGATGTGTATTTGGAAAACTAAAGAAACTGATTCATCTGGTCTTTTTTTTTTTTTTTTTTTTTTTGCTTCATCGCAATCTGAGCATTGAACAGTGACATAAAAGGTAATTCACAGTAATATGCCCCTGAGGATTTTTGCACATTTGACTGTCTCACGTGCAGACAGATAGAGTATGCTGAACTCTGGCTATCTCAGTAATATTTCAGCAACTATTTTATTTTGCATTTGTTCAATAAATTACTGGCACTCTATTTCCTCTTACCTTATGTAGAGAGATGCTGCAGATTTTAATCCAGTAATTTTACAATAACAGCATTATAATGATGCTTTCGGCGGGATGGAATGTGAGTAAAAAAGGAGAACATTGGCATTGCAAGTGATAAAGACTTAACCCTTGCTCCTCAGTGTTTTGGATTAAATGTAGACTATTACAGGCTGTATTTGGGCATGGAGGATTAAGTGGTCCCTCACTCATGCAAGAACAACACTAGGATTGTCATGGGATAGAGGCAGTGCATTAGTACTGGTACTTATCATGCTGCTCACAGTGGGAGCACAGAATGCAATCACTGAACAAGTTGACTTGACCTTTCCTTTAATTAGGATCTCAGGAAGGTTACAACTGGACAAGGGGCTGACAAAGCAGCCCTCTGGTCTGATATACAGATATCTTGTGTCACGGTGTATCTACCAACCAGTTCTCTACAGACTCGTGGCAGCAAGTGGTTGGAGCCTGATAAACCCTTTTTACTTCAATGGCTTCAATGACAACCCAATTAGTTTTAGAAGCTTTTGTTCAAAATATTTAATTTTGGAATTTTAAACTATGAAAGCTTACTTCCACAAATCATCCAAAATCATGAGACACTGGGGCCTTCTTTTGGAATGTTTTGCTTGGTCAAAATGTTAATGTGAAAAAATGAAAAATGAAATCTACAAAATACTTTGGTTCTTTATTCTTTTTTAACCCCTTAACTGGCAGCAAATAAAATCACCTGAAACAACTACATAACACCCTCTGGTTATTATTGGCTCTGAACAACCCATTTCATAGCCTATTAATCGGCTGCGTCTGGTCCGCGGGCCGAATGAAGTGCATTTATATGGCAGGCTAGACCCGCCCATTTTGACTGACACCTCATTCGGCCAATCATGTTAAGAAATGGGTTTCCCAGAGCCAATAATACTCAGAGGGCGTCACGTAGCTTTGTCAGGTGATTTGGTGCAGCCAGTTACATGATTGGCCGAATGACGTGTCAATAAAAATGGGAGGGTCTAGCCTGCCATATAAAAGGGACTACAAACGGCCCGTCACCGGGCCCTTGCCAGTTAAGGGGTTAAGCACTTTTTTTTTTTTTTTTTTTTAAGAATTGAAAGTATCTGTAACATAAAACACTAGAAAACTGGGTGCAGTGATTTTTAAATTTTTGGTAAAAATTCTAACCATATACCTACATTTTTGGACAGCTTTATGAAGCAGGGCTGGGGAAACACACACTTTTAGAGCATGTCATTACTAACACTAAGCTGCATGACTACATGATAACAGTAGCAGACAGTGTTCATACCTTTTATACTTTCAGAGGTCAAGCCACAGTATCTAAAAAGAACTATACATCATTTCATAAATGACTACTGCCATGCTTTTACTTCACTTCCTTTACCATAGATCTTCTTTAAAAGTTGTACTGCAGACCACAAGAATGACCACACACTGCTATTACGTATACTATACTTAAATTCTGATGCTTTGTGTCTTGCTTTCCTCACCCAGTTGAATCAGCCAAATGTGTGAGCATCAGCCTTGAAATTAGATTAGTCCATCAGCCTTCCAAGGCTACAGATTATGGAAGATAAACAAGAAACTGCTCATTGTATAAATAAATTGTGTGCTAGGAAACAGGGTTCATCGGAACTGGTTCATGTGTAGCAACAGAAATCCTAAATGATTGAGTGACAGATTAGTTCTATACTTCACAGCACTGTATGCATTCATCGTCTGTCCCATGAGGTGCTGCTAATGCTGGCACACAGTCAGATCTTTAAGTAGGTTCAATCTAAATCATCTGAGCTCATCTGCTGGATCCATTTGGGAATTTAGTGGTAAATTCCCATGATGCATAATTTGCATCTCAGTTCTTTTAGGTGAGTCTGCTGATCTAAAGAACAGACTTTTCCTAAAGAATCTGGATGACATTTGAAAGTTATGGTACTGGTAGTAAATGTGTATTTAAGCCACATGGAACCAGAGCCAAAACAAAATCATTTATTGGAGCCTAATTCTACACAAGCTTGACTAATTTGTTGTGATATAAAGTTGAAAAAAGCTGCTCTGGCAGTAATCAGGCCAGAGTGTGGCTAGTGAATTTAAACTAATCTTTTCAAAAATGTGGCTAATCACAGTCAATTCATGATTTAAATGGTGGGGGCAGTTACTTTTTCAAATAGAGCCAGGTAGGTTTCGATAGCTTTTAACCCCCCCCTTTAATTTAAGAGGGGATGCAGTTTCTTAATCACTTAAAAACTTCATTTTGTATTTACTTAGGTTATCTTTGTTTAATATTAAAATTAGTTTGATCTGAAACAAGTGTGACAAATATGCAAAAAATAAATCAGGAAGGGGCACATACTTTAACAGCACTGTATCTACAGCACAGCTATCATTAAGAGACCAAATCTGATGGATAATAACTGAGTAGTTTATTAAATGTTTAAAAGACAGTTTAAGTTCTTTTTCTAAACACACCCACGCTTTAGACTTACTTTCCTCATATCTGTACTGAAAACCCAGGGTTAAGCCTGAAGTTATAATCTTGCTTTATGATGCAGGTCACATGACTGGGGACCCAAATGCAGGATGCAGAAGGCAAACTTAGAAAAACAATCACACACAGACACTCTGATAAAGACTGAAGGGAAGACGGGACTGCTTTTGCACAAAGGGTAATCAGGGAAGTGGAAACAGCTGAGGGAATGAGACGTAGGTGTAGACAATCTAGATAATCATGGGGGGAAGCAAAACACCAGAGACAACCAACTACCAAGTAAAACAGGAACCAACCCAAAACATAACTACTACGCACAGAGACAAACTGCACTGAAGAAAAGGAACGCTGGGGAAACTAAACAGAAATAACAATATATTAAGAAACCTTAACCCAGAAATCCATTAGGAAACATAAATGCATGTGACCATGACACCCATAACTAAGCCCTGACTGTCAAAATGGTTGCCAATGAAGGAATGCAACACATACTAAAACACACAAACGAAAGATGAATATTTTTATTGCATATTTTATCTCATTTTGCTTTTTCCATAATGATAATAGTAATGTTTATAAATTCTATCCCCTCATTCATCGTATTTGTATTTTCTACTGTTTGTTAAATGTTAAGTATTGAAAATAACTGAAAATGAGACTTCTTGGTCGGATATAGGTTTAGACTGATTTTACACTGATGACTGTTTTTTTCCTGGAGTCGAGCAACATCTTTCACCTTAATAACAGCACACACCAAGGCGTTTGATTAACAGAACGCCTACATGTTTGTGTGTTGCTGATCATACCTGGAGGACACAGATGTGTTCTTTGGCTCTCTGTTGAAACAAAAGGAATGTGTGCATGTGTGTTCAGCATTTGTGTTTAATATTGTCTGTTTCCCTCTGAAGCCTTCTCAGACATGCCGTACTTAACACAAATTCACACACAAACACACACGCTCACACTCACAAAGCCATTGTTTCTCACACAGCGGGGCTCAGGGTCGATTGCCAGTAGTGGAGCATTATCAGCCTCTCTGTGTTAGCTGGTGTGTGTGTGTTTTTGTGCAGACATGCTCTCAGCTGAGGGAGCTGGTTCACGGGCCGGTCAGAGCCGCCTTATTTCCTTTTAATTGACTTAAGATGGGCAAACAAGACCTCAGCAAGCACACGGTACCCATTACACTCACGCACAAGAAATACACAAAACCAGGATGCACACTAATGAAGCACACATAGTGACACACAAACAGCCACAATTGCCCCTGCGTGTGTTAGCTACTTTACAGTTCCATCAGGCTAAATGAGGGGGTTGTGTTTTCCCAGTCAGCCCTGCTGCATTCCAGGTGCCTGCAGCTCTTTCAAAACTCCTCCGTGATTAGTAACTTTTTACTCACCTTGCTGATTCAAATTTACTTTAGTTTAGTTGCATGTACTCCATTCCAAGGTTGAGATCAGTAAGTAGGCAGTATTGTTGCTCTAAAGTACTGAGTTTGTACGTTGACGTACATCTCTGAGTACTGTGGCCTCTGCACATTTTTCTGTCACTCAACACTGCGTCACATGTTTTGTTGCTCTGATTGGTCGCAGTCCAAATTAAATTTTATTCTGAGCCCATCAATAATGCCCTGGAAAATGAAACTTAATTTTGCCATTAAGCTTCATATATTCATGGCTTCTTATGACTGGAATTTTACAAACCTTTTTCTGCACACCTCAATATTTCTCCACCTCCTTCATAAATTGTGCAAATTTTGGAAGTTTCTGTAAAGTTTATGTTTTAAATTGAAAACATTTAGCCACTGATTCTGATAAGAATGGAGGACTTTCTGAGGTTACAGTGGATTTAAAAAGTGTACACATTTTTTATGTTTGTTTGTTTTTTTTTGGGAGGGGGGGGTGATAAAAAAAATTAGACTATGATAAATAATTTCAAAACTTCTCCCACCTTTAACGTGACCTATAACTTTTACAATTCAATTGAAAAACAAACAAATCTTTTAGGAATAAAATATAAAAAATAAGAAAAATACAGTAAGTTGGCTGCATAAGCGTGCACATCGTTATACTAATACTTTGTTGAAGCACCTTTTGATTTAATCACAGTATTCAGTCTTCTTGGATAGGAGTCCATCAGCATGACACATCTTGACTTGGCAATATTTGCCCACTCTTCCTCACAAAGTGCTCCAAATCTGTCAGATTGTGAGGGCGTCTCTTGCGCAGCTCCCTTCAGGTCACCCAACAGATTTTGTATTGGGTTTAGGTCTGGGCTCTGGGTGGACCATTCCAAAACTTTAACTTTCTTCTGATGAAGCCATTGTTTTGTTGATTTGGATGTATGCTTGGGGTCATTGTTGTGTTCAAAGGTGAAATTCATCTTCATCTTCAGCCTTCTACATGCCTGAAGGTTGTCTTTTTATATGCATTGAATATGTACTTTGGTTAACTGCATGCTTTACTCACTCATCTACCCTCCAAACCTGGATATACACGCTGAGGAAAAACAAATATGCTATCAAAATTTGACATGTATTTCACCAGCAAAGATTTAAAGGCAAACTTTTTGTTTTTATTTCCTGTTTGTCTCCTGCAGGTTATTCCTAAAATTAAAAAAGAAGCTCCTCGCTCTGCCAGTCACTTCAGTTCAATTGATTTGTTTTGCTTTATTTTCCTTGCAAGCATACATCATTTTCATTGCCCATCCATCCATCCATCCATCCATCCATCCATCCACCCATCCACCTTTCCCCTCTCCTTCATTACCCAATCATTGTTTCTCATTGGTGTGTGAGAGAAGAGGACAGGCGGAAGGAGGAGTTGGAGGAGAAGGAGGAAGAGAGGAAGATGGACAGCTTTCTACTTTCCTGCTTTTCTTTTTGTCTGTCTGGTTGTTTTTCTGTTTTTTGTTTTCCTGGGATATCAATAGTAGCCATGCTGAACTGAAGTCCAGCTGATCCATCATGTACTTCACCCAAGAAGCTGGCATTACTAATGTCACAACGTGACCTTTGACAGGGGTAATGGTGAACCACCATGATTAATCACAGTGCTTATAGGGTACCTTGCTCATCTTCCAGGAAAATACATTGGCTTCTTTTCTGCAAACACTCACATGACAGAAGGGACTGGGGCACACTGATTTACTACCTGTAACTATGTAGGTCAACATTTAAAAGAAATGAATGGGCATGTTAGGTAGTGATGTAGAGACTGTTGCAGCTGATTCTGTACAGCAATATAAATGGCAAAACAGTGAAAGTATGAGAGAACCCACCTTTTATTGTATCTAGTTTAATTAAGTAAGACCTTAGTGTCTCAGTGTGGCTTTGTGGCCACACTATGACATATACTGAGTGCTTTAGGTTGTAGACACAAGAATCTTCCACAAAGTCAGAAATCACATAGTAGACATTATAACCCGACAAAACATTCACTATTAAAGAAATGAGCATATCTTCAGTCCTAAAGATAAAATTTGAGCTGGTTTCTCAGAACTTATTCAATGTAACATAAAGCAGGATTCTTGCTCATTCAAACATTTTGTCAAACAGTAGCCAAACATGTTGACTCAGTCTGCATAAATTGAGTTTCAGCTTCCTAATGTACCGTTTGAAAGAGCTTCTTGTTACCATTAACAAGCAGAAAAAGTTAATAAAGTGGCTACTAAGTCACCATATTATATTATAATTTGTGTAAGTCTGGAGGAAGGTGATAAAGGTCATTTTCTTTTGCAATGTGAAAATATATGGCCTTAATAATTTGGCTTTTTTTTACAGTACATGTTATGCACTTAAAATTAACGCTAACAAGTACAATATTTTTTGTCTTATACTTGCAATCTTACACATGAAATACATTCGCTCTTTTTCAGAAGCTAAATTGCTGCCTCATAAGGAGCAGTTCACAAGCCTTCACTTGGGGCCCGAACAAAGGGACACTGGGCTCAGCTGTGTCTGTTGTGATGCAGTTTTCTGTAGAGGAACTCGCACAAATATATTCAGCACACACTCAACAGCATTTGCCCTTTAGGCAGAGAATAAAGCACATATTATATGTCCATCTTAGGATGAAATGGAAAGAAAGGTCACAGAATGAGAGAGGAAGTGCACAAGTGCACTTGTGTCTGCAGAGTGATCGACAATATGAGGCTCATCCAGTATTTTCTCACAGTCCTCTTAAACTGCCCACACTTTTGGCATAAGCAGATATTTAATTTACTCTTCAGGAGAGCTTCCCTTTTAGGTGACAAAAGTGGAAATAGCTGAATGTCCCATGTTTTCCCAGTAGATTTATTGCACTGGTGCTTCATCATGACATCTTTCTTTGCCTTTACTACAGTAATTCCCTTATGCTATGGTGCTACTATGAAGTTGGCTGTACTCTCAACAAACTCAAAAAACTCCAGTCCTAGATGAAGCTACACTGACACATCACCCTTTGACAGGGAATTTGGTCTGGTGTGTGTGTGTGTGCATGCATGCGCGTGTGTGAGTGTTGGTCATTGTAAAATCAATGTTAACTTTGAAGGTGCACAGGTTAATATTCTATAGTGTAGGTGAGTTAAGTGACTTTATGTAACATGAAAGCTGTGACTGTTGTTATGGTTTGATGTCTGTACTGTGTTAGTTTACTGTTGCGCTCGACTGGGCCACCTCAACAGCCACAGCAAACAATTATTTTCAGAAACACAAACAAACAAGTGAAACAGTTGATTAACCAGCCTCGAATGTGTGCAAAATATATATTTTTAAAAAAGACATTCTTGGGAAAGCTCCCCGTGTTGTCCAGTCACTCGTATAATACGTTGTGAAGTGATAAAAATGGTCTTTGTAGTTTGAAGATAGATTTAAAAAGAAGAAAAAGAGAAAAAAAAAAACCCAAAAAAGCTTAAAAATTAACTTGTGTTTGATGTGATTTTTACATTCAA